>NC_091952.1:52227585-52250085 GCF_031021105.1 Erythrolamprus reginae | reverse complement strand
AAGGCTCTTCCCCTGGGTCCTGCCAAGCGGCATTGTTTAGTTGACGGGACCCTGAGAAGACCCACTCTGTGGGACCTAACTGGTCACTGGGATTCGTGCAGCAGAAGGCGGTCCCTGAGGTAATCGGGTCCGGTGCCATGAAGGGCTTTACAGGTCATAACCAACACTTTGAATTGTGACCGGAAACTGATCGGCAACCAATGCAGACTGCGGAGTGTTGGTGTAACATGTAATAAGCAAGAAAGACAGACACAATTCTTCAAAATGCAGCCTGATGAATGTTTAAATTAGGGTTAGAAATAAAAATATCACTCTTTTTAAAGAAGAAATGTGAGAATCCTTGCGATCAGAAAATTAAAAAGTTAAAAAGTTAATTTTCTGATCACAAGGATTCTCACATTTTGCAGTGCAAAGCATGGAGAAAGAAGAAGCAAAGTGTGAAGCAAGTTTTGACAGTGCTGACATTTTCACTCTTGTCAAATATGAATTACATTTGTGACCCTCTTCTACAGTGACCACCTCCAGCTGGTTCTCAGCCACAGTCTAAGAATCCCTGGAGATAGAATTAACTTTTACCCAATCTAAGCCATGGAGCTGATCTGACCATGTGGAAATGAGGTTGCACATTCCATGGAAACAATAGGTTTGACTTTTAATGTTCACTTATTGGTGCTTCAGATATATGGTACCTAGTCATTTCCCAGGTAACGCCTTCAACCTCAACATAACTGCCAGCAAATACATTCCAGGGCTTTTCCTCTTATCTCCCTCCCTATTGTGATGCATCTTTCCATCTCAATGCTGAAACTGCTCTCCCCCCCCCTGCATCATTTTAAGGCTCCTGAGTGCTGCATATCATATTGACCTTTTTTTCCCCGACCATTGAAAAATAATATTTCCATATTGGAGGTTAATCTGTTATCTGTATGGAGGTTAATCTTCCATTCTGGAAGTGGGTATTTAATTAAGAGCAACTCCTCACAAACGCCCTCTTCATTTTCTATTGTCCTTTATCTTTTGCCATTTAATGCATATTACACCCCAGGGGAGAAATAAATTGCACAACATGAATCTTATTCTCCAAGCACTGCTGCTTCCTTGCAGATATACTGCATTGGCTCATGTCTGTTTCCCTGTTTTCCCCCTCAAAATAATACACCCCCAACATAGCTTAAAGGTTAAATAAATCTGCTTTGAAAAACATAGATACCATTACCTTTAATTCTTAATTAGCCTTGTCTACCAGCAGAGTAAGGAGTTGTATAAAAATGTCACAGAGGTTATACAAACTTTTTTCAGATCTCACTAATATATGATAGAATTTTTATGCACATAAAATGAATACTTTCAAAATATTGAAAGTTTGTTTATAACTATAAAGAACTTGTGTATATTAAAATGTGTTATGCAGTGAGGAAATGTGTACAAAACATGTATATTATTAGAAAGTACAATATTTTTTTATTTTTATTATTTATTTATTTTATTAATCAGATTTGTATGCCGCCCCTCTCTGTAGACTCGGGGCGGCTAACAGCAATAATAATACAATGTAAACAAATCTAATATTTAAGTTAATTTTAAAAACCCCAATTTAAGAAACCAATCATACATACTGACATACCATGCATAAATTTTATAAGCCTAGGGGGAAGGGAAAGTCTCAATTCCCCCATGCCTGATGACAGAGGTGGGATTTAAGGAGCTTACGAAAGGCAAGGAGGGTGGGGGCAACTCTGATATCTGGGGGGGAGTTGGTTCCAAAGGGTCGGGGCTGCCACAGAGAAGGCTCTTCCCCTGAGCCCTGGCAAACGACATTGTTTAGTTGATGGGACCCGGAGAAGGCCAACTCTATGAGACCTAACTGGTCGCTGGGATTCGTATTCATATTAAGTTTTTAAAATATGTAGAATTGGTGTTTTCCCCCTAGGGTACAGGTTGGCAACCTGTGGTTCTGGAGCTGCAAGTGGCTCTTTTTGGTCCCCATCTGTGGCTCCCTGTCTCCCTGTCTGGCCTTGCCCCTCATCCTCCCCTCCCTCACCTGGCCTGAGAAGGTGAGGGCAACAGCGGGAACGGAGAAGCAGCCGTGAGTGATTCTCCAGCACTGATTGCACTCGGCACCCCTGGCAGAGGCTTCTCTTTTCTTCCCTGAAGCCTCCAGAGTGCGAAACGGTCATCCCAGAGGTCGAAAATCAGTTGCCTTGCACGTGCATTGCACTGCAGCTGACATAGGGTAATGCCTTGTGTGCCCTCTGATATGCCACTTGTGACCCGCGTACTATAGGTTTGCCATCACTGCTGTACAAGAACCATAAAAACCACCACATTATATTGTATATTGTGGTTCAGCCTGAGCCAGATCAAAGACCAGCTGCGTCTCTGATGGCTCCATGCTCGGGGGAGTCTGAGAGTGGAGGGGAGAGTTCTTTGCAGTGGAGACAGCAGTCAAGAGTCTGCGGAGAGCCGCCCCGAGTCTGCGGAGAGGGGCGGCATACAAATTTGATTAATAAATAAATAATAAATAAATAATAAGAAAGTGAAGATGAAGCAAGGCCTGGGAGCCCTGGGGAAGGGCTATCTCAAGCAAGTAGCTTGGATTCTCTGGATTCCCTGGAGTCCCTGGATGACGAAGCACAAGCTATCATTAGTATGCGGCAGAGACGCCTAGCTCAAAGGAGAACTCAACTGCGTAGATATTATCAGTGCTGAAGAAGGAACACCTGGGGGTTGGGTGTGGTCCTCATTAGCAGGGAAGGGTTTATAAGGCATGAGAACCAATTTGGCAGCGTGGAGTGTTATCAAACAGGAGTTGGTGTTATCTGCATTTTCTCTCAGCGTTTTTGTTCCTGGCTCGTGGCCCAGCAGTCTTGAAGACTGGTGGGAGGTTTGTGTCTGTTAGCTCAACAGCCTTGTTTGGCATTAAGGATCTTGTTTTTCTGTATGAACAATTGCTTTCGGGTTTCTTTTGGAGTTCCAGTGCTTTCCTGACCTGTAAGGACATTTCCTGTTGGCTTCTTTTCTCTTTACCATTATAAAACTGTGTTTGGATTCAACCGGTGTGTCTGGCTTATCTTTTTGGGTTGGTCATAGCTTCCGGAGTGACCCAGACAGAACAATTGTACTTACCAGTATTTTGCACCTTGGCAATTTTAACCAAAAATTAGCAGCTTCCGTTTCTGGCATGAAAAATTCACTCATGTTTCTTCAATACTACTCAGTTTGTCATGTAGATGGTTGAGTGGTTTAGGGTGGGGAATTTGTAGTGGGTGGGACATTTTATTCAATTTTTATTTTATTTTTAAATTTACTTATTCCGATTTTATGTATGGTGGGACTGGTCTCTGGGTGTCACACGACTTTCGTTGCCAATGACAATTCGTTGTTTTTTGACAATGACAATAAAGAATTTATTTATTATTATTATTTCATTTATTTCTTCATTTGATATATGTACATTAATTAATTAGTGATATCTATGTGCTTTGTGTTTTATTTTCCCCCCACCCCCTGCAGCTCTGGCTACCAAACAGACGTATGTCAGCTATAGCAACCATGCAATTTAAAGCCCAGCCAGTGGCAATAGACCACAAGAAAAGGGCTGATGAGGAGGATGGACCAGAAAACGCCACTGATCTCTTCAGTACAGATGATGTTATTATGGTGGAGGAGAAGGTGAAACCAAAACTGACTCTATGAAGGCATCATATAGGTGCTTGTTTCCAGTGACTGGGCTACTGGAGGAAGCTCTTCAAAAAGATGACCACCAAGTGTAGTTGAAAGGACCAACCAAGTTATCCCTCGAAAAATATCTGCCTTCCATTAATGGGAGAGGAACCAATGAGATGATCGTCATACCCAAAAGAGAGAAATGGACAGATCTTAAGCATCCTTTTTGCATTTCCCCCCGTATCTTGGCAAAAGATTGAATAAATTTCCCTTTTATTCCCCAAATTGTGAAATGGTTTGTGCTTGTGAAGTCTTTTTTTAATTTTTTTTCCTTTCCCCTCTTTTCTATCTTTTTTTATTCACAACTTCTAACTTCATTGTCTATTTCTCATCTTGTTTCTTTCTGTGTCCCTCTTTCCTCCTTACCAAGTTTTCTATGTTGCAAAAATGGCAAAAGTCCTTTAAAAAACACAAAAAACCATCATCAACAACAAAAATGAAAACAAAACCTAGACTGTGTTCAAAGTGCTGATTTCTATAGGTGGTAAATTAATGTATGTGATGACCATATGGATTGAAATATGTCTGCTTCAATGTACTGACCAATCAAAATTATAAAAAAACAAAACAAAAAAATTATCAAAAGTTCAGTGCCTGGATGTTTATGAATTATTTAATGACAATGTGTAGAGCATGATCATTTTTATACCAGAATATTTCTAATAAAAGACTTGGTTTTGCACTCATGAGTTGTATTTCGTTGCCTCATTCTCATCTCTAGAAGTTCCTTTATATAAATAAATGCTGTGGTTAAATTAAACATAGTAAAAAATTCCACATTTACATAGCAGGTGGTCAGGTAGTATGTTTTAATATTACCACATTTACTTTTTATAAAAGCAAGGGACACAGCATCTGGACTATATGAAGAAATGAAAAAAAAACCAACCTCCAAAATACATCCAGAAATTTCTATTAAATTCTAGTTTTGAGGGCTTTGAAAAAAGAAAAGTCTTTTAAACATATTCCAGTAAACCATATTTAATGAAATAGCTTTCAGTTAACACAGGGGTGTAAATTTCATTAAGAGCCACATCAGGATTGTGGTGGACTTCAGGGCAGTCGGGCATGTGTGGCCACCTGGGTGGGTGTAACCAGTTGGAAGGGTGTGGCCAAGTGGGTGGGCATGGCAAGTTTGAAACCACTCCCCAAACTGCTGGCATGTTCCCTCTTCATATTGGGTAGACTGGGCTGAAGCCATGCTGACCTGATCTTTCCTCTTTGCTGACCTGACCTCTTTGCTGACCTGATCTTTCCACATTGGGTAGACTGGGCCAAAGCTACATTTATCTGATCTTTCCTCTTCTCACTGGGTGGACCAGGATGCCCTGGGGGGCAGATCTGACCACACGGGCCTTGAGTTTGACACCCCTGAGTTAATCCAATGTAATTATAACTGGATTTAAATTGAATCATATATTATTTTTTCTGTTTTGAAGTGTAGTCCCAACCCAAACAAGATATACATTTACATGCTATAAAGTGAGACTTTAGCTAACTGTTGAACCATATGAATCACGTTTTTCCATTTGCCAATTCTCAAGGGATAATGCAAGGGTTGACAACATCATGCCCTTAGATGTCAAAGTGTCCATCACCTCTAAAACACCACTTACGCTCTCCTCCCAATAAAGACTAAAAATGTGTCCAAAATCATATAAACATGGCAAATCTCATTCAAATATGGCGATCCCATCTGGCAAAACAAACCAACAATGTGAGAACACTGAAATCTTGCAAGATCTAATTAGATTTCAATTATATTGCAGAGTAACAACTTCTACCAATCTTGGGAGTTTTCAGATTGATATGTGGAGTGGAGTATCCCAGTTATTAGGAGAGATCACAGTTGGATATTGAAAGAATTGGCAACAATTAATTAATTAATAATAATAATAATAATAATAATAATAATAATAATAATAATAATAATTTATTGGATTTGTATGCCGCCCCTCTCTGTAGACTCGGGGCAGCTAACAACAATGATAAAAACAGCATGTGGCAATCCAATAATAAAACAGCTAAAAACCCTTATTTATAAAAACCAAACATACACACAAACATACCATGCATAACTTGTAATAGCCTAGGGGAAAGGAATATCTCAACTCCCCCATGCCTGGTGGTATAAATGAGTCTTGAGTAGTTTACCAAAGACAGGGAGGGTGGGGGCAATTCTAATCTCTGGGGGGGGAGTTGGTCCCAAGGCTCCAGGTTTCTCTTCCTCATTCTCCATATATTTTATATGCTTGGTCACATATGCATTTGGTTAAGGTTGCAAAAGGCATTTTCTTCTACCATACAAATGTACACGTGCACCCCCAACCACACCGAATGATTAAATATATATTCCACTTTGCACATCCTACTAAAGTCCAGTTAAATAGATAACTGTTCTTATACAGACAGCCTCAAATGCTGTTCAAAATGCCAATGCACACAGAATGATAAATGATACAATGGTACATAAATGGTAAATGCAGAATTTATTTAGAAAAAAACTCCCAAACTTTTCCCAAGTCTATTGCTTGTCAGTTGCTTGTCATAATCTCCAAAAATGTCACATACTTTGAAAGTAGGAACATAGGATCGATATACAGATGGCAAACTGGAAGGTAACATTTTAGCATTAAAATCCAAATTGTACAATGGGAATTTATTCAGCAACAAAGACTGAATAAAATAATAGACTTGAAGGCTAGGTTCAAAAAAAAAATGTAAAAAAGCCAACACTAACACTATCCAAGACCAGGGTAGTATTAATACCACTCTACTACGCCCTGGTCAGACCACATCTGGAGTATTGCATCCAGTTCTGGTCACCACACTTCAAAAGAGACATTGAAACTCTGGAGAAGGTGCAGAAAAGAGCAACCAAAATGATTAGGGGACTTGAAACCAAGACTTACGAAGAGAGATTGCGGGAACTGGGCATGGGTAGCCTAGAGAAAAGGAGGGGCAGAGGGGACATGATAGCTGTATACAGGTATATGAGGGGTTGCCACAGAGCGAAGGGAGCCACTCTATTCTCCAGAGCACCAGAGGGCCGGACGAGGAACAATGGCTGGAAGCTGACCAAGGAGAGATTCAACCTAGAAGTAAGGAAGAACTTCCTGATGGTCAGAGTGATCAACCAGTGGAACAACCTGCCTGCGGAGGTTGTGAACTCCCCAACTCTGGACACTTTCAAGAGGAGATTGGACTGCCATTTGACTGGGGTGCTTTAGGATTCCTGCTCAGGCAGGGGGTTGGACTTGATGACCTGCATGGTCCCTTTCAACTCTAACAATAAATAAATGAATGAATGAATGAATGAATGAATGAATGAACGAACGAACGAACAAACAAACAAACAAACAAACAAACAAATTGTAAACCCTAACCATGGCTTTATAAAACAAGTCATGCCCAAAGAATTAAATCATTATATGCTGCAATGTAAATATATGCTATTACAAAGATTTCATATAATACTGTACACTGAACTACAAACTTTTGATCTCCCATTTTAGGCTAATTTATTGTGTCAATGCAGCTACTGAAATGGAAGGAAGTACTTAGGCCATCATTTAATCTCCCTGTTTGATCCAGGCTTACTATGACTTAGATCTCATCAGACAGCAAAGGCATTCATGTGTTCATGGAGAAACATAGAAAAGGATTAATTAAAAGAGCCATATAACTCCCTGGAGGAATCAGTTTAGTCCTAAGAATAACCAATGACACATAGATTTAAATTAGAGTTATCTAGTAAGGTATGTCATGGGAAGTATTGACCATAGTGCTAACTATCCTATTTCCTTCTGAGAGTCAGACAAATTCCTAAGTACTTTGAGAAAATTGAGCTAATTTAGCTAATATATAGCTGTTTAGATCTGTAATCCTTAAAGTCATACATGGGAAATTGGGAATTGAAAATTGAGTAGGCACAGACTAGAGGTGGTAAAAGCCTCAAGTCTATTTGTATGTCATGATTGTGGCCACTCAGTTCAAATCTTACCAGCTCCAATTATGTGCTGTTGGAGCACATTGATGAGTCTGCAATGAAGGTGATGATCGAGGGTTGTTCATGTCACAGGATCAGGATCTTTGAAAAAATCCACTGAAATCAGTAGTAATTTAATTAAACACAACCAAAATATATTCTCCATCATGGGTGGAGCCAGCATTCAGGATGGCTTTAGTTTTTAGTTTAGCTTTATTAAATTTATATGCCTTCCAACTCCTGATGGACTCTGGGTGGTGAACAATGATAAAAAGTATACAACAATTCCCACAGCCGACTTACCGGCCGGTGGGGTTTGCGGCGATCGGCGGGGGATGGAGGCCGCCATGTTGGGGGGCGGAGTCACGGCACCCACGTCGGGTGCCATGACCATGTGGTGCGGTGCGTGGGCACCGATTGGCCGGGCGAGTGGATGCAGCCCTATAAGAGGGGGCTGCCTTGTGGCGCAGCAGTCTCGCCCGGAGCATCGTGAGGCGAGGCTGCTGCTGTCTTTCCCCCCAGCGAGCTGCGTCACAGGCTTGAAGGCCTGGTGCGCAGCCGATCTTCGCCGGAGCGTCAGGCCTTCGAGGCCAGAAGAGCCGCGAGCGGCGGCTGGAGCCTTAGTTCGCTTCGGCGACACCCCCCACAGGGTTTGGAGGCGCATTGGAGCAGGGAGGCATGGCGGGGGTGGACGTGGTCGCTCGGGGGCACGGCGGCGGGCCTCGGGGGGGCAGGCCGGAGGGCCGGGGGCCCCCCCCATGGAGCCCCGCCGCACCGGAAGAAGGAGGGCGCCCAAGCGGGCGTGGAGCGAGGCCCCAGGGGCAGGGCCTGCCGGGAGGCAGGATAGTGAGGATGGCCCCAGGGGGGTGGCGACCCCCAGGGGGCGCACGAGGGGCCGAAGGGGAGCTGCAGTGGGGGCGAGGGGGCCCCGCCAGGGCCGGGCCCCGCCCGTGGATCCACTGGGGGCCCCAGGGGTGTTTTCTGGAGCAGAGGAGGGGCCTCTCAGTGGTATGGAATCAGGTTTCTCTGAAGCAGAGGCATCTGCTTCACGGCCTGCCAGAAGGGGGCAGGGGGCGAGGGATTCACTTTCTGTTTCCTCACGTATACTTTCTTCATTACTCGAGAAACTGGAAGAGAGGCCAAAGAAGCGGGGCAGGTCTCGTCGGGGCCGGGCCACGCAAGTTGCCGGCGCAGATGGGTCTCGGAGCTCATCAGAGTCGGCTGGGAGCCCGCAGAGATCCCACGAGGACCGGCATGCGCAGTCAAAGACCAAGCGGAGGAAGGCCAGCAGGATGGTGTCCGGCTCTGAGGAGGCGGATGACGACTCCTCTCACTGGGGTGAGTGCCCTGTGCCTAGGCACCGGTGGTCCCTCCCAAGAGGGCCTCGTGGCAGGCTACGGGCTTCAAAACGCACGACACAGGGGGGTCAGAGGACCTGGCGCTCCCGCACAGCTGCGCAAGTCTGGAGGAGGGGGCGTAGAAGGGCAGTGGCTAGGAGGCACAAACGGAAGAGGGATACCTCGAGGGACAGCTCAGGGTCAACTACCTCGGGGTCTACCAGTACTTCTTTTGACAGCGATAATCCTTTCGCGCCGGGCCTACCAGACACTCCGCTCAGTATGCACATGTCCCAGTCCCTCAAGCGTAAAATTTGGCGGGGCGCTTACGTGGACATGTTTCAGATTTTGCTACCGGCAAAGTCTAAGAAGGAGAAGGATAAAGAGGGCAAGAAGGGGTCGGAGGACCCAAAAGGCACCAAAATGGACAAGGGAATTCTGTCGTGGGCGTATGCATTTTTGGCCTACCACTCTGTGGTGGTAGAAGATGATGTCCATAAGACACATGAGCTCATCTTGTACATGAACATGATTCTGAGAGCGTATCAGGAGTTTGGGGGGGAGGCTTGGAAGCGATATGACGAGGATTTTCGCAGGTTCGCCGCCCACAACAGGCACTGGCCGTGGGATATGCGGCATAACGATTTGTGGCTTCAGGCCACGCAGCAAGCGTCAACTCCGGCCAGTGGGCGAACACCCACTGGTCATTTGCTCTTAACAACGGGCAAGGAGGCTACTCTTCCCCGCCCGGCGGTGGGGACGGGGACCCCGGCCTCCGGCCAACGCAGCACGGCTGGGTCGTCCTTTCGAGGCCAGCCGTACTGTTACGAGTACGGCGCTAGAGGGGCCTGTTCCAGGGCATATTGTCGTTTTCGCCACGCCTGCGCCTTGTGTAGTGGCAGACACCCGACCTCCGCTTGTTACAGGGGGCGCGGTGGGGCCGGCTCCAAGGACGCTGGGACCCCCGCCAAACCCCAACCTGGGGGAGCTCAAGGTAAGGGGCCCAACCCCCGTTAGATTGGACAGGTTGCAGCATTGGCTTACCGGCTACCGCCCCAAGAAGGGTGCGGATTTCCTGCTCACGGGGTTTACCGCGGGTTTCAGGATCCCGTATGGGGGGCCGCGCAGGGCCTGCATGGCGGACAATTTGAGGTCTGTGGCAGGTATGGGCCACGTAGTGCGGGACAAAATTATGAAGGAGGTGCGCGAGGGCCGGGTTTTGGGCCCCTTTTCGGAGCCCCCCCTGCCCTTACTGCAGGTGTCCCCACTCGGCGTGGTGCCCAAGAGGGCCGCGGGTGAGTTTAGGCTTATACATCACCTGTCGTTCCCCCCTGGTGAATCGGTGAATGACCACATTCCCGAGGAGCTCTGCTCGGTGCGCTACACACCATTCGAGACGGCTGTCGCGATGGTCCGGGCGTGCGGAGTGGGGGCGCTGATGGGGAAGTGTGATATCAAATCGGCCTTCCGGCTTTTGCCCATTCACCCGGGGGATTTCGACTTGTTGGGTTTCCAGTTCGAGGGCGGGTTCTTTGTTGATAGAGCCTTGCCAATGGGTTGTTCCATATCCTGCTCGTTGTTTGAGAAGTTTAGTTCATTTTTGGAGTGGGCACATGTTAAAAGTACGGGCTTTGCGTCTGTAGTACATTATTTGGATGATTTTCTATTCGCGGGGCCGGTGGGCGCCGTCGATTGTCAGCAGGGAATGTTGGGTTTCCAGGCTTTATGCGCGGATTTAGGCGTACCTTTGGCTCACGAAAAGACCGAGGGGCCTTCAACCAAACTGACATTTTTAGGCATCGAGGTGGACTCCGTTGCACAAACGTGTAGGCTACCCGATGACAAACTGACTAGACTCAAGGAAGCGGTGAGGGTCGCACGAGCCGCGAAGAAGGTGACTCTGAGACAGGTGCAGGAGCTGGCTGGCCTGTTGAATTTTGCTTGTCGGGTGATTGCGCCAGGAAGGGCCTTTATGTTTAGACTGTACAGGGCAACGGTTGGCGTGTCAAAACCGCATCACAGGATCAGGTTATCGAAGAGTGTTAGGGAGGACCTCGTGGTGTGGCAAGGGTTTTTGGACGGGTACAACGGTGTGTCATTGTGGAGGCAGGATATGCTGCTGAGGGCGGACTTTCAAGTGAAGTCCGATGCGGCGGGCACGACCGGCTTTGGAGTGGTGTGGCAGAGCAAATGGTTCCGGGCTGACTGGCCCCAGGAGTGGCGCGGAGGAGCCATCTGTAGGGATTTGACATTTCTGGAGCTATTCCCAATAGTCGTGGCCATTGAGTTGTGGGCATCCAGTTTTGCCGGTAGGACAGTCCACTTTTGGTGTGACAATATGGCGGTAGTACACGTAGTGAATACTCTTTCCTCTAGGAACGAACGGGTTATGGGTTTGGTCCGGCATATGGTTATGAGATGCCTTGCCAACAATATGCTTTTCCGGGCACATCATGTTCCAGGGGTAAGAAACGGGGTGGCTGACGCTCTGTCCAGGGGGCAGTTGGCTAGGTTCCGGCTGCTTGCCCCACAGGCCGAGGAGTACCCGGAAGCAGCCCCACAGCATCTGTGGCTGATTGGAGGGCCGACGTAAGCAAGGCCATGGATTTGTCCATAGCTCCCAGCACCAGGAGAGCATACCAGCGGGCAGGTAGGGAATTTTGGGCTTTTCGTCATGATAGGAGATACGATCAGCTCTGGCCGGCCCCGGTCGAACACCTGCTCGAATTTTGCGCGCTTGACCGCCGCCGTGGGTTGTCTGCCCGGACGATTAGGGGCAAGTTGGCAGGCCTGGCCTTCGTAGCCAAGTCTCGGGGCTTTGCGGACACCACAGGGGATTTCAGGATTAGAAAGACATTAGAGGGTTGGATCAGGGAGAAAGGTCAGGCCCAGGGTGACAGCAGGCGTCCCCTAAAGCTCACCCACTTGATGGGGCTTTACGAGCTGTGGGGTCGGCTCTGCCGCTCTGCTTATGAGGCGTCACTGTACCACGCCGCGGCGGTGACCTTGTTTTTCGGGGCTTTTCGGGTTAGCGAGGTTCTAGCAGCTTCCAGAGCCGATAGCTCCAGCCAGGCGTTCACCACTAGGGATATCAAGTTAGGTCGTAGCTCGGTGTCCTTGAGGTTGCGACGGTCCAAGACCGACCAGAGGGGTAGAGGTGTGACGGTCCAACTTTCCCGGGCCAACAACCGGCGGGTATGCCCGGTGGCCGCGCTGTGGGCGTATTGGGCCCACAGGGGTGTAGAGCCGGGTTTTTTGTTTTGTCATGTGTCCGGGGAACCCCTGACCAGGTACCAGTTCTGGGCTATCACGTCCAAGGCGCTGGCAAGGCTGGGCTTGGACCCCAGACGTTACGGGACTCACTCATTCAGAATAGGTGCAGCGTCGTTGGCAGCAGTCGAAGGTTTCAGCAGGCTGGATATAAAGACAGTGGGCCGCTGGAGATCTGGGGCCTTCCGGACGTACATCCGCCCCTAGGTGAGTGGGGCGGGGCGGGGGGGAGGCGCCGGGCCGCCAGTCTGATGCTGCTCTGCTTCCTCCCTTTCTCTAGCCCGACGACTTGACTGGCGCCGCAGAATCCTGATATGTGGCCACAGCATGGTGTACTGGGCCGAGCGGAGGGCCCGTGAGACGACGCCCGGCACGAGTTTGGAGATCGATCGAGCGGTGGTTCAGTGGCTGGGCCGACGAGGCCTACGTTGGCGGGAAGTTCTTCCACTGTTGTTCGACAGTGGAAGGGTGCGAGGGGTGCCGGGCTGTTTGGTATTGCACGTTGGTGGGAACGATCTGGGAGCGATGACAGGTGTAGAGCTGCTGTGGCACATTTGGGAGAGTTTGCAGGTGATCTGGGAGCGGTGGCCAGATACGTGTGTGTGGTGGTCCAACATCCTGCCCAGGAGGAGTTGGCGGCAGGCTAGGAGCCCTAGCGCAGTGGATAAGGCTAGAAAGAGGGTAAACAGAGCGGTTAAGAAGTGGGTGATTCAGGCTGGGGGTGGAGTGATAGACCATCCAGACATCAGGGCATCCCTCATAGACTTGTACAGGCAGGACGGTGTACACTTGACCGATAGTGGGAACGATAAATTTATAGCCGACCTGCAGAGGTGCCTGCACATATATGTGCAGGGGGGGGGAGCAGGGGGAATAAATTAAAATTTCACCCCCTGCTGTGGCCGATAGGGGGCGGAAAATAAAATAAATAGCAACTGGTGAGCTCCTTTTGGGGCACCTCTACTGAGGTGAGGGGCGAGCTCCTTCTCGGATTACAGGGCTCGACCGGCCTGGGTCCGGGGAGTGAGTCGCTCCTGTGGCTCGCTGGCTGGAGTTTAACGTAGACCAGTAGCGAGCCATCCCACACGCCAGGTGTGGCGTAGTAAGGGTGCAGGGGGTAGGTGTAGTTTAACATGACCCGCACCCAGTTTCAAGGAGTTTTCGCCCCAGGGTTGCTGTCTGAATTGGGCATGTTATTCCGCCCCCATTTGATTTTGCACCCTGCAGGTCATGTGGGGTTAATGGTTTAAATAAGTTAATAAGTTAAGAATTAAGTTGTTGAATAAAAGTGACCCCGTTATACCCACACCTTGTGTCCAACTATTACTCCGCCTGCGCCGCAATTAAAATCCCAATAAAAATAATAAAAACAATAATCAATTCTGGGCTGGAGCAGAATAGTTCAACAGCCCCAGGCCTGCCGGCCAAGCCATGTTTTCTGGAAGGCCAGGAGGATGGGGGCGATGCCGATCTTTGGGGGTAGTTGGTTCCAGAGTGATGGGGCTGCCACAGAGAAGGCCCTCCCCTGTGATCCCGCCAGTCAGCACTGCTTTGGCTGATGGGATCCGGAGGAGGTCAACTCTGTGGGCTCTGCTTCTTCAGTCTCATCAAAGCTGGGTCCTAGCAGGGTCAATCCGGCAAAAAGTAACAGACTCGGTCCTCATTCTGAGTAGATGAGGATAATCCGTCCTGAATGCTGGCTCCACCTGATGAGAAGAAGTGTATCAGATAAGACCAATGCCCGTTCTATTTCAGTGTGCTTGTTCTAACTAAAGTTTAGATCTGGTCAATCCAATTTGTATATACAAGATTTCCGGTCCAGAGTACAACAGATAGCAGGCTGGGACACAGTTCAGAGTTCAGATGCAGCTTCCCCAATGGAACTGTAGTGATGTATTTTCCTATCAGTCCTATGATCCTGAGGGAATCACCTCTTCCTTAGCTCCATCAACTATCTTCTTGCGAGCTTGCCTGACCCAACTTTTAGTCAACTTTTATTTGCAACTGAGCTGCATGTCATCACGATTCATGGCAGTCTCACAAACAAGATGCAATGTTTCCAACTGATAAATACTGGCTCCCATATCCATCCCTGTACACCTCTGCCAAGCGTTTTGAAAAGGTCCTTTCTTCTGCTCCTGTAATCCTGGTCCTTGTACAGTTGGTGCATCTTGTTATCATTGCAAAAGGTTACATACATGTATTCTCAGAAGGACACTGAGAGAAAAGCTTTTCTCTGTGAGTCAGGTCTATTAGCATTTTAATTATGTTTTTGCCCCAGGTGGTCTTTTTGTCTCCTGGATGACTGAATACAAAGGTGCAACATCACAGCAGTCAATTTGCAATGCATGTATATGGTGTGTTTGCGTGTATGTGTGCGTATAGAGCATTGCAAATTGTCTGGCACGATTTTAGGATTACTCCTGCTCATTCATGAAGGTTAATGTACAGCCCACCCTCTTCTGCCAGCATTTCAAAATCCTCTTAGCTCAGTAGGGGGTTCTATATTTTGCAAGGCAACACTCGGAAAGGCTGGTCTCAACTCCAACTGTGCTATTTACATTGCTGAAAACCAGACTCAGAGCAATGAAAATCCATCACAATATGCTCCACAGATACAGCTCAGCTATAAACGATCCCCAGGGTTTTATCAGAAGAAGATAGCTGTTAGAATACTAGTCCGGAGCGCCAGAAGAGTTAGGTTCAAAATCTTTCTCTGTTGTGAAGCTTTCTGAATGACTTTGTGTTATTATTTTTCATGTCAATTTAAATAAGAGGATTTTCTAGGAAAATATAACATTGCAGGACCTGGCTTTAACAGTCAGATACTTATCAGGAATTAGACATGGGGCAGCCCCATATTTAATATCTTGAACTCTTGGCAAGAAAGTCTAAGGTTATCCTAGAAGAGTGAAAGAGTCCCAATCCAGAAAACATTTCACCTTCAAAAACTAACAGTATCATATGAGATCCTTAACTTTTACCAAAGTAGAATGCCCATGCAGGGCACTTGGATGGGGGCATCTGCAACAAGATCAATGCATGACCGAGGCCGTATCCATTGTAGAGCTTGATCACATGCCAACACAATATCTGCTGGTTGTTGTTGTTGTTTGCTCTGGCCCAGCTCCTGCCCCAAGGAATGTGGAGGTAGATGTGGGAGAGACATCCACATGCCGCAGGCCTGTTTTGCTCCCAGTAGAATCTGCCGACGAAGCCTCCTCTGACCAAGGAAGCATGAGTGACAGGGAAAAGGGGAGTTTGGTAGGCAGCCCAGGAGGAGATCAGTCATCTGTATCATCCCTGGATTCTGAACAAGAATTAATGACACATCCACGCATGCGTAAAGTGATGTATAGGAGACAACAACTGAAGGATTATTACAACAGAAAATGAGGCCACCTGTGGTTGGGTGGGGCTGCTGTAATTAGTGCTACAGATAAAAGTGCAGCCTGGTGTTTTAGCCTCATGGCAGTTTATCTGATTCATTTTTTCGTCAAGATCGTGGTTTCTGCTGTTCAGGATTGTGTGTGTGGACTCTCTGGACTTTAGAATTGGACTCAATTTCCCAGTTATTGGGTGAGCAATTGGACTGCATTTAACCTGTGCCTTGTGTGTACCACAAAATCCCTTTGACATTTAAAAAGGGAGCTGTTTCTGTTTTTCTGTTTATAAAAACTTTTGGGTTTTTCTTTTATCATGTGGTGTGTGTCTTCCTGGACTAATTACCCTGTAATTACGGGTGGTTGAGACACACCGGCAGAACAGTTGTGATCTCACAACCTCACACTGAAAGCAAACTAGCCTTAGTGGGTTCAAAACCTCCTTCCTGGGTCCATGTTGAAAAATTGTGTTCTTTTCTGTTCTCCTGCACTTTTTTTTTTTGGAGAAAACTTGCATTTTAATGAGGTAAAGTTATTATGTGAATATTCTCTTTTGTATTGGAACAAAGATAGCCTTTTTGCAGGACACTGGAATTTGGAGTGAAGTATGCGTGGATAGAATAAACTTGGTGACTGGGAAGTTTGAAGCTAAAAGAGTAAATCCTAATTGGTTTGTTGGCTGCAGCTACTGGACAGTGTGGGGCTAAGCGATGATTGGTTTGAAAGGCTCCGTGTGAGCTCAAAACCCAGGATTCACAGGTAATAAGGAAAAAGTGAAATCATGGTTAGCTTTTAAGTGTCCTACCTGATGGAATTATTGCAATGGAAAGGAATGTTTATTTGTGTACTCCTTGTTGCTATTTGAGCTTAGTTGTTTGCTCGCTGACATGTCCTTACCAGCAGTGAACGGTTACCAAATTTTTTACTACCACACTGTGGCCGTGGCTTATGCAGGATACCCTGCATTTTATTTCAACATCTTTCATTGCAAATTGGTTGCTCTGGGGTAGAGCTCCATTTTTGCTACCCCACTGCGCCCCCCCCTGTCTGAGCAGTAGTCCACCCCTGATTACCAGCCTAGGTAGCATTATCAATACTGAATGTGGTTTTTGCTTCCTGTTTGTAAACAATAGCTTGTCATGCCAGTGTTGTTAGTGTGTTCATTGTTATTGTCAGTTGCTGGTATGGCAGAGCTCACAGAAGCTTTTTTTTTTGTAGCAGAAAATTAGAAGAGAGTCAGCACACTGTTCTCTCTGAATCAATGTACATACATATATGCATGCATGCATGCATATATACATACATACATACATGTATATTCTGTTGAATTCATTTTCAATATCAGCATATTTTTGCTGATAATAAAAATGAATTTGACAGAATATATACATTTTTTCTGTCAAATTCATTTTTTCATATATATATATATGTGTGTGTGTGTGTGTGTGTGTGTGTGTGTGTGTGTGTGTGTGTAGATTGTTCTGAGTTCGGGTTTTGCCCTGTGTAATATTTTGACTGTCTATGCGACATTTCGGTGAAATCACATTCACCATCATCAGGCTGAAGTTGTAAGCTTCGTGCTGCTGTAAATAAATATATATGTCACATGGGGTTTTTTTTGCTGAATTTGAAAATTAAGGGAGACTAGGATAGATCTATTTAGGCCTTATTTTAGCCTCATCAGCTAGCCATACCCACTGGGACTTGAACCTGCAACCTTTGCCTTGTAAGGCAGAGAATTATCCTCTAGGCTACAGTATCCAATCCCTTCATATATATATATGAAAAAATGAATTTGACAGAAAAAATGTACATATTCTGTCAAATATATATATACATATATATACACACATGTTCATGCATATATCTTAATGTTCTAGACTAGCTCCTTGTGGAAATTTAACTTGTGCTCGACACGTTACATTCTTTGATTGGTCTATCCTTTACCGCAACTTCCTTTCAGCTTCATAAAATCTCTAAAGGTAACATAATGTAGTAGCAGTCTATATTCATAGGTTTCTTAAGGATGAGCATGCCAACCAAAAAGAAGATTGGATTGGGATATAGCTGTACAGCAAAAACTGGAGTAAAGGATTGTAGCATGAGCCCATAAGCATAAGTATTTGCAAGGGTTTGAAGTTGGCAAAGAAAGCCATAAAATGAGATTGGAGTTGGGGGAGGGAGTTAATGGAAATGCCACTTCCAATTGGACTCTGTTGGCACCAAGGCTGACAACAATCTCACAGGAAGCTCTCCTTGCAGCAAACTGTCAATGCTTCATAGACTTCTGATAAGATAGGACAAAAGTCAACCTTCACTACGATGGATTAACTTGCTTGGAAAGATTCCAGGCATTGGAAAGGAATGAATTTAATGTATCAGGGGCACTAAACTTTCTCCTTCTCATACTAACAGTAAAGATGTCATTTGAATTAAAAAACTTAGAAGAGCCAGCTGGATGGGAGGAGAAACCAGTATGGTTTTAATAGTCAGATACTTATTAGAAATTGGATATGTCTTGAGCCAGATATTTTGAAGAGCCACATTATCTCTGTGACTTTGTTTTGAACACTGGCTAGAACAGTGAGGGTGAACCTATGGGACGGGTGCCACAGGTGGCACTCAGAGCCACATCTGCTGGCACACAAGATGTTGCCCTTGCTCAGCTCCAACATGCATATGTGTGCCAGCCAGCTGATTTTTGGCTCACACAGAGGCTCTTGGAGGGCATTTGTGGCTTCCAGAGAGCCTCTGGGGATTGGAGAGGGTGTTTTTAACCTCCCCTGGCTCCAGGGAAGCCTTTGGAGCCTGAGGAGGGCGAAACACGAGCCTACTGGCCTCACCAGAAGTTGGGAAACAAGGTGTTTCTGGCTATGAAAAAATTAATGTTTATTTATTTATTTTGCTCAGAAAAGCCCCCCCCCCCCCCGCTGTGTCTGTATCGACAGCAGCCCACCACTGGATGAAGTACACAGAAAAGTAAATAAATGATACCTAGACAACTAATTTTATGCAAGAAATCCATTGTACTAAAAACAAGGATGTCATTTGGAATTTGCTGCCTAATCTATATATAAAGTGAACATAACTGCATACAGCCATTGGGGGGGGGAGGCCCTTTTCTGAGCAAAGAAAAGCATCAATAAACATTATTGTTTTCACTTCATTTTTCATTTGTTTATGATCAGGAATGTTCACATTAGTATACCAATGCAAAAGGTATTCAAAAAATTTGGAACTTGCAGCCTAATCTATATATAAATGAACATAATTGCACACAGCCGGGGGGGGGGAGCTTTTCTGAGCAAAATAAACAAATAAACATTAACTTTTTGTTTCATTTTTCATTTGTTTATGATCAGGAATGTTCAAATTAGTATATCAATGCAATAGGTATTCAAAAAAAATACAGTAGCTAAAATCAACCTTTTTTTAGTCCGGGTCAAATAGACCCGGGAATAGAAAAATACATAGTCTTTGCACCCAGCAAAAACTAAGCAACCAAAAAAACCCCAAACCCTTATAAAAAGAACCCCTCAAATGATGCAAAGTCATGTAATTTCAAGTTTCAGATATGCAGGGAAATTTTTTTCCAGGGTCTCAAACATTCATTTCGGGTCAAATAGACCCAAACAAAACACAGGGGTTACACTGGGCCAGAAACTAGGAGATTGTCGATTCTAATTCTAATTTAGGCATAAAGGTAGCTGAGTGACTTTGGTCTTTGGTCTAGAATGAAGCTAATGGCAAACCACTTCTGAAAATTTTTGACAAGAAAACTGCACGTATTTGTCCACAAAATTGCCAGGAGCCACACAAAAGCACACACTCACAAAATCCCTACTTTGATTAGATTATCATAAAATATAAGAAATGATTGTGATAAACGTCATATGCATTTATTCTTTATGCTTTCTCCCAGTATTGCAAGCAGATAAAGTTTTACTTTATTTATCATAATTGTACATTTATTAATTACATTCAAACATACTTGCAAATATATTAAAAAGAGGACAGGTATCTCTTTAAAAGATATTAAAAACAATAATATACATTAATATATAAACAATAATGAAAAATATAAATAAGCAATGAATTTAATACCAGATTGAATACAAGCTCATAACAGTTATTATAGTTGAGATGTAATGACATTTATGTTCTGCTAAACAAAGATGCTTTCCTAGTCTTTTTCCTGGCAAAATTGCGAATCACATCATTAAAATCAATTGTTTTGCAAGATCAGACTCAATACCGAACCTTTCCAAATCTATCAGTTGCCCCGTGACATAGTCAATCTTAGATAATTTTTTTAATCAGCTTTAGTTTGTTGAATGAGCGCTCTGCAGAGTTGATGGTAGCAGGATTTGTTAACAGACTAAGGAGGCAGACACATATAGATGGAAAGAGTCTTTCCAGTTTGTATCTTTTCAAGCAATTCAGTAGCTCCAGTGGACTCAGTTGGTCCTCTGCAAAATTTACTTGATGAACAGATGGCAACAGATGCTTTGACAAGCAGTTGTACTTCATTTGCTTGACCATGAGAACAGTCCTGTCTCCCATGTGGGCAGCTGATAAACCTTGATTAATGCAAACAACTATTGTTACATTCAAGTGAATGTGAGAATATCTGTCCTTCAGATTTCCTAATGAATCATGCTTAGAAAATACAGGGTTGGGGAGAATGTATGTCCTGTCTTCTATTCACTTTCAAGCCCACACATATTCAAGGAAATACCTGAGTAAGCTTTACATGTGGCAGGAATGAACAGAACGTTCATTCTTTTAGATAGGGGAAATAAAACCTGCAGAAGTTTGATCTGACAAGAGTTTAGGAAGTGCTGCATGTCAGTTTTATCCCATAGGTCATACCTCTACAGGCATAGCCTGATTTAATCTCCTTACTAGCTGCAACTCTTCTCTATGCCTTTCTGCTCCAGGTTGTCTTGGGAGTAATATTTCTAATTCATTTTCACCAAGTGGGCTTATCATGCTATTTCCTGAAGCTTTTTTCTCTATTTGACTCCCACAACTCTGTGATAACCTGTCTTCCTTCTCTGTTTACTTTTTGCTATATTTTTCCTTGCAAAAATTTCAGCCTGAGCTTCTACAGTGGTGGCATTTTCTTTTTAGACACTGTTGTTTCACTTGGTTTACAATTTATAATTGCACTGAGAAGAAGGAGAAATAATGAAAGATCTAAACGTAGGTGTAGCTGTTTCTGGAGATGTGTAGGAGAAGGAGTGGAGTAAAATGGGGACTGACTCAAAAGAGGAATCAGCCAAGAATCTCTACAGAGCCACAAATACATCAAGTTCAACCCATCTTGAATTCCATTGGCCCTTATCTGGTGTCAAGATAGTGCTACTAGTTGAGTAGTTTCTTTTGCATAGGTATTATTAATAAGTAATCAGTCTAATTGGTACTTTCTTTGTTATCTTTTGATCTTCCATGTCTGATGAGATGATACGGTAAGGTATTTAATATTATTCCAAAGTTATAAAGAGGAGATGATAACCCAAGGGGAAAAAAATATTTTCAATGGTGAGAATGAGGAGATTTTTTTTACTCTGTGAATGGTGCCATCTCAGAGGGAAACAGAACATTGATTGGGTGAAGGTTTTTTTAAATATATATATATGCATATGTGGCCCGCAAGATTTCAGAATGAATAGTCCACTAAAATAAAGGAGAATGTGTTTATGCTGTGAGAAATTCTTAGAAGAAAAAAAGAAGATTGGAAAAATAACCAAGATTTCAGTGTTTTCAAGCACAAATTTGTAAATGCTACTTTTCTTCTTTGTTCATAGATCCTATACTTTTCTAAAGAGCATGAGATAGCTGAACTTTTGGTTCACAGCAGGAAGAATGATTCTCTGCTTCTTATATCTGATTGGCTTCAAAATAAGGTAAGCATCATTAGGGAAAAGAACTCAGAGCTAATTGTATTTCCAATATTATCCTACCAATTTACTTGCCCTGTTTTTATTAAAATTCTTTTAATGCTTTCTGTCCCATAGTCCTTGAGGGCTGAAGTACCCATGAGGATCTGGGTTTTGTGACAGACTGCCAGGAGAGGAAACAAAATGAAGAAGATATTATTTTGTTTTCAACATTCTTCAATGTTTGTATTGTCAATAGTGTTGTACGAACTCCTGGTCAGGTGGAGGATGATGAAGAACTTGAGGACTCAGATACAGATAGTGTTTATGAATTAGTGGTAGGCCCTGGGTTACAGCTAGTAGAACAGGTGGGAGGCCAGCCACAGGATGTTGCTATGAGTCCAGAATCTAGTGAGGAAGAAACAGACGTTCGCTGGGTCAATCCTAAATTCATAAGGGTCCAAAAACGTAAGGAACAGGTGTTTGGAAGAAGATATTAAGGGGAGGAATGGATTAAATACTGGAGTGATATATTTGGTAAGTCAGGGGGCCAGTGGGGAAGAAGGCTGGAGTTTCAATGTTGTAGTGCTAAAAATGAAAGGTGTTTTCATTCAGCTCCTGAGCGAGCAAGTTCATTCTGTGTTATTTTCAGTCATTTCTGCTGTTTTTGCATCATACTGTGAGTACATAAATCTTGGGAGACGGAGGAGGATGGGAGGAATGCAAAAGGAATGTAATTAAGAGAGATAACGGGAGAAAAGGAATGTGCTAGTATGAACTGCATTTTGAATACGGAAATGAAGAGAATAAAGATGGAGTTTCTTTGTTTATGAAATACTGCATTTAGTAAGAGTTATTTTTAATAGCTAAAGTTCTACCAGAAACCAGAACAAATAGCCCTTGGAAAAGCTGTA
>NC_091952.1:51970085-52222585 GCF_031021105.1 Erythrolamprus reginae | reverse complement strand
GTCATAGATTCACCATCTGGAGAAGATAGGGCCCCAGCAGCCCTCCCCATATTGTGACTTTGGAAGGTAGTAACTTTTGAAACTTTACCATTGCATGAAATTGGAAGCCTGTCACTGGCCTGTTTCCAGTGTGGATGGGAATGGATTGACATTTGACGAATATCAAAGAAACTGAAGGATTCCAAGATGGATTTCAAAGAAAGATACAAACAGTCATTTATTTGCACCTTGCTAAGATGGGACCTTGTCAGATGATAAAGGTATTGGAAGAGTGATGAAGCAGATGGCAGGGAAGAAATATTCTGATTTAATCATCTCCTTTGTCAGTCACTTTTGCACCAAGTTGTGCCCCTCTGAGTATTCAGAGTTTTTACGAAGGAGATATGTGACTGAAGCCATGAATATATCTAGCATATTTTTTTTTTCACACAAGAGTTAGATGTGATTAGTTAAACTTTGAATGTTCTTGTTTCATGGTAGGAAATTAAACATCCCTACTGGTAGATAATTCAGAATACATTTGCATTTTTTTTTACTAGACTTAACATCTAAATGGTGCAACAAATTCCAGAATCATATTATAAAGCCTGTATTATAAGATTGTTAGTATCTTCTGCTAGTATCTTCTAAGATTATGCCTATCTTCAAAGGGACTCTAAACTAATGTTAAAAGTACTCTCCATTTCTAGCCATTGGAACAAAGAGGACTGGTAGCAGTGGCAGGAAGTGGGGGGAAGAGGGGATGGTACCACATAAGATATTGTGTACTATATATTTTATATGGTGTGAGCTGCCCCAAATCCTCGGAGAGGGGCAGCATAGAAATCCAATTAATTAAATATGCATTGGGCAGGCATGTTCACATGTGAGGCTCTATTTGAATGAGCACTTGCCACGTATAAGTGGAGTTGCCTATGCAAATGTCACCATCCACCACTTGCACGGCCTAGTTCTGAATGGCTCATGATCCAGTACCAAGCCATGGGCCAGGGATTGGGGGTCTCTCATTTTCAAATTCAGGATTAATGTGGAAACCACTTTGATAACACTCATTGACTAATAAAGCAATTTTCCCTTCTCACCTTTATCTATCTATCTATCTATCTATCTATCTATCTATCTATCTATCTATCTATCTATCTATTTATTAGATTTGTATGCCGCCCCTCTCCAAAGACTTGGGGCAGCTTAGAACAATATAAAAAGACAATGTAAACAAATCTAATATTAAAAGCAATCTAAAAAACCCCAATTTAAAGAACCACTCATACATATAAGCATACCATGTATAAATTCTATAAGCCTAGGGGGAAGGGAAATTTCAATTCCCCCATGCCTGATGACAGAGGTGTGTTTTAAGGAGCTTGCGAAAGGCAAGGAGGGTGGGGGCAAATCTGATGTTTGGGGGAAGCTGGTTCCAGAGGGTCGGGGCCGCCACAGAGAAGGCTCTTCTCCTGGGTCCCGCCAAACGACATTGCTTAGTCGACGAGACCCGGAGAAGGCCAACTCTGTGGGACCTAACTGGTCGCTGGGATTCATGCGCCAGAAGGCGGTAGCGGAGATATTCTGGTCCAATGCCATGAAGGGCTTTATAGGTCATAACCAACACTTTGAATTGTGACCGGAAATTGATCAGCAACCAATGCAGACTGCGGAGTGTTGGTGTAACATGGGCATACCTTGGGAAGCCCATGATTGCTCTCGCAGCTACATTCTGCATGATCTGAAGTTTCCGAACACTTTTCAAAGGTAGCCCCATGTAGAGAGCATTACAGTAGTCGAATCTCGAGGTGATGAGGGCATGAGTGACTGTGAGCAGTGAGTCCCGGTCCAGATAGGGCTGCAACCGGTGCACCAGGTGAACCTGGGCAAACGCCCCCCTCGCCACAGCTTAAAGATGTTTCTCTAATGTGAGCTGTGGACGCCCAAGTTGCAGACCCTCTCTGAGGGGGTCAATAATTCCCCCCTCAGGGTAATGGACGGACGGATGGAATTGTCCTTGGGAGGCAGAACCCACAGCCACTCCATCTTATCTGGGTTGAGTTTGAGTCTGTTGACACCCATCCAGACCCCAACAGCCTCCAGGCACCAGAGTAACCTTGAGGTCGACCTCTGACCCCCCACTAACACCGACTGCGACCGACCGGATAGGTAGGAGGAGAACCACTGGAGAACAGTGCCTCCCACTCCCAACCCCTCCAGCCGGCGCAGAAGGATACCATGGTCGATGGTATCGAAAGCCGCTGAGAGGTCAAGAAGCACCAGGACAGAGGACAAGCCCCTGTCCCGGGCCCGCCAGATATCATCCATCAACGCGACCAAAGCCGTTTCTGTGCTGTAGCCGGGCCTGAATCCACACTGCTGGGGACCTACATAATCGGCTTCTTCCAAGTACCGTTGGAGTTGGAGCGCCACCACCTTCTCGACAACCTTCCCCATAAAGGGAAGGTTGGAGACTGGACAGTAGTTATTAAGCACGGCTGGGTCCAGGGAAGGCTTCTTGAGGAGGGGGCGCACAAGTGCCTCCTTATAAGGAGCCGGAAAGGACCCCCTCCCCAAGGAGGTGTTGACAATCTCCTGGACCCAGCTCCATGTCACCTCCCTGCTGGTCGAAACCAGCTAGGAAGGACACGGATCCAGTAAGCAGGTGGCAGAATTCACAGCTCCAATGGCCTTGTCCACTTCACCTTTGGTTATTAAATTATTGTCTCTATGAGTTCTATATTATGGTGGGTGAGTGAGTGAGAGAGAGAGAGAGCACACCTCTTTGTAGCTGTATATAATAATAATAATAATAATAATAATAATAATAATAATAATAATAATAAATTTATTGTCATTGTCAAAACAACCAATTGTCATTGGCAATGAAAGTCGTGTGACACCCAGAGACCAGTCCCACCATACATAAAATCAGAATAGGTAAATTTAAAAATAAAATAAAAATGGAATAAAAAATAGAATAAAATGTCCCACCCACTACAAATTCCCCACCCCAAATTTCAAGAGGAACTGCCCCTGAACTATGCAGTACAGATACTTTATTCCTACTGGATCAAAAGTGAAATATAAGAATGAACCATTATTCTAATATGGCCCCCAAATATAGAAACATTGCATGTTAAGAACATAAAATTATCATTACTGTCTTCATCACCATTATAAACTCAGCTTTTTTCAAGGTTTGCTTTTTTGCACATAGAATATATATAGCTGCAATTGCAAATGTAAATGCAACTAATTTGACCTATAAATTCAAGACCATCCAAGAGCTACTAGCAGAAATATCTGCACAATTGTTACATCTGTGAAAATTAAAATAAAATGCATGCAGGCTATTTTTAATTATTTGGGGGTATTCTATGGCACTTTTATAGTGTTAGTACGTTATCATCAAATGGGTTTATAGACTTTTGGTGCCAGTCACAAGGGGAAAAAAAATGTCTGATTACTTTTATGTTCAATGACCTAGCTAGCCTAGGTACTTTGTCTTTCAATAGAATAATTTCCTTCCTCCTCAAATAACCTGCTCAGATTCAGCTTGCCCAGCATTGGTATGAGACAGCTTTGGGTTTGTGAATGCGCAAAAAAGGAGATTATATGATGGGAATGCAAATAACATTTGAAACACTGGGGTTTTAATTAGACCAACATCCCATGCTTTAAGGCCTGCATGTAAACATATGACTTAAGAATTCTTTACTAGGCATTTTCCATTTCTCCACCAGTAACAAAATCCTGTCTATAAAAGCGTACCCACCTATTTGTATTTCTTATTGTCCAACAGGATTATAGTGATGACAGAAAAAGCTTTTAGAATGGTTATAATACCATTACTGCTTTCCGATCAGATTTCTGAGTGAAATGCAATCAGGATTGCTTTTAGGCAATATCTGGGAAGCTTTGACAAAAGAATTCTGATAGCCTATAATATTTAGGAGATGTGTGTCTATGCAATAAGAGAGCTCAAAAACGCTAGGTGAGGATGATTCAGCTGGGTTCTCTCTCTTTAGTCAGGGGGAATAAGTAAATGTCTGGGTGACAAGACCAATAGTTTGTAGTTAAGAGGAGAAATAAGGTCTTGATTTGTTAAGCAAACAGCACGCCAGGGGCTTGCTGACTCCAGGGATCTGACATGGGAGCAATAGACTTGAGTTGTCTGTTTGGGGTTGTTAAGCCTATGCTCTGTGTTGTATTCTATACCGCTGAACTGAAAGAGTAAAGGAACTATGGAAAAATGAGTAGAATATAGGGGATGAATGGAAGAATGGAAAAGGAAGAAGGGGAAGTCCGTGATTCAAACCTATGGCATGTGTGCCACCTGTGTCCCCTCTGTGGGCATAGAAACATAGAAACATAGAAGTCTGACAGCAGAAAAAGACCTCATGGTCCATCTAGTCTGCCCTTATACTATTTCCTGTATTTTATCTTAGGATGGATATATGTTTATCCCAGGCATGTTTAAATTCAGTTACTGTAGATTTATCTACCACGTCTGCTGGAAGTTTGTTCCAAGAATCTACTACTCTTTCAGTAAAATAATATTTTCTCATGTTGCTTTTGATCACTAACTTCAGATTGTGTCCCCTTGTTCTTGTGTTCTTGTGTTCACTTTCCTATTAAAAAACTTCCCTCCTTATTTAACCCTTTAACATATTTAAATGTTTCGATCATGTCCCCCCTTTTCCTTCTGTCCTCTAGACTCCAGGCATGCGAGTTATCATCCAGATCATCTCCACCATGCATGTGTGCTTGCCTCCTGCTGGCCAGATGATTTTCAGGTATCTGCCATGCGTGCGTGGAGCATAGGGGCACATCTGGGAGATGTGTGCACATGCACAAGGGTTTGGGTCATATGTGGGAAGTGGAAGAAGCACGAGGGGTACATGGCCAATATTTGGTCCCAGGAGGCTGCAGGGAAGTCTGTTAGGCACAAAATGGGATGTGGGGATACAGTATTCCCCCTACACGGCCTGTTTTTTGTCCCAAGAAGCTGCAGAGAGGCCTCATAGGCCCAAAACAGGGATGCAGAGTCACACACACATGCGCAATGGCAAGGCATGCAGTGGGGTATCACACACACATTATGGGTGCCAGCACGCTCACATGCTTTTAGCATGCAATGAGAAAAAGATTAGCCATCATTGATCTAAGTGTACTAAAATTCTTCACAAAATATCACATTATTATTCCATTGTTATACTGTTTTTTATTACTGTTGTGAGCCGCCCTGAGTCTTCAGAGAGGGGCGGCATACAAATCTAATAAATTGAATTAAATTGAATTGAATTATATGCCCAAATTAATTGAGAATAGGTTATTAAAATAACCTAGTAAATCACAAAACCAAAAATTAGAACTCACTACCTGTCTTACCTACGTAAGAGCTTTTGTTGACCCCAAAGCAAAAAATAATGTTTGGAGGCTGTGAGTGATGAGATTATCTCTGGCCGATATTATGAATGATTGAATTGGAGGAATGTGTATGACTGTATATGGGTTTTTGAAAAACACTTTTAGTAATTTTGTATAATTCTTTTAAAGTAATTTAGATTTCTTTTATATGTTGTTGCATTTATAATGTTGTACGCCGCCCTGAGTTGCCTCAAGAAGGGTGGCATAGAAATCCAATAAACAAACAAACAAAATTATTGTTACCTCTAATACAAGACTCTAGTAGACTAACTGTCAAAACTTAATTGGCTCTAGATACGGTTCAACTGAGTTGATGGGAGCTGGACTTAGGTTCATCACGGCAGCGCAATGAGAAACCAAACTGATGTTACTTTTAATCTTGTCTTCCTGCTCAGCCTATACCACTCCCATACTACCAATTTTATTAACAATAATTGTCCTGCATACTCATTCAACCTGATAGGACTGCTCCTCAGAATTAAAGACTGTATATACTGTATTGTGAAACTAACGTTAGGACCAATCCTTGCATTTATGACTTTCATGGATCTTTAAAGCAAAGGAAAACTGAAGTAAGATCCTAAGTACAATTGGAGTTCTACTTATTGGCTGTTTCATTTAAAAACTGAGTTGGCAGTCCACCAGTTAGTGGTCAATATATCAGGACTACCTGTAGAGAAATAAGATGGACAGTTTCCAACTTAAGAAGGTACTTCATACATTGATACTATCTCACACAGTATATGAAGCGTATCTCATGGTCTTGAATTAAAAAGAGGAAGATATAGAACAAATTGCTAAGTAACAAAATGCAATTTACCCTATATTTTTTATAATTAAATACAAATGTTATACATTTCATAAAACCAGTGCTTTTCTTTAAAGATGGAAAGTGGATGCTAAAGGGTGGATCAGTACATAACTCTCTCTTATCTATCTATCTATCTATCTATCTATCTATCTATCTATCTATCTATCTATCTATCTATCTATTGTGTTTATCTCTAAAGTGAGGGTTGACACTCCTGAAATATTTATGGAGTTTCCCTTATTCTTTACAGGTTAAAATATTGTTGTAGTGAAAAAAAGCATTGCACAAAATAAAGAGAATCCTAATTCTCAAAGTGCCTATTTTAACTTAACATGTTACAGAAGAGATTTCTAAAAGCCAGATCTTTTTTTTCTTTTTTTTTCCTTTTTGATAACTGAAGTTGCTTCTAAGTCTCTGATCAGTCTTGGGGTTGCTTTGTTTTATTTGGAAGTACTCTACAAACTCCAGTTTATGTTAACATGGAGGGGCATAAGGGGAAATTCATATTGCTATAATAAATATGGATGTTGATGAGTGAAAGGCAGTGATCCTTTGAGTGAAAGGAAATGATTATAATGCTTCCAGCAAAGGAGTAGCAAGGTTTGCCAGAAACTAAATACATATGGGAGAATAAGAGAAGAAAAGAAAAGAAAAAAGGGAAAAAAGGAAAGAAAAGGAAAAAAGAAGAAAAGAAACATCGTCTGACTTAGAATTTGAATATAATTAAATGGTACATTGACTTTTTTATTCAGTCATTTAATCATAATAATTAGCCTTTATGTAGCACCTTTTGTGAATTTTTACCTTTATGTCAACACTGGTAGCACATCCAGCATACCTCAAGGCAGCTACATTGGGACTTCACTAAGACAAGGCAACAAAAATAAAGCAGTTCAGTCTCTGATCTAAGGGATTAAGTAGTCTTACTTCTGTTGTGGTTGGTTCACCACCAGGTCCTTTGATAACAGACTTTGAGCTAGATAAACCGGGTCCGTCTGGGCATGGTTGGCCTGTGTGGCTGTCAGAGGAGTTGGACAGTGAGAAGGAGGGAGAGATAGAGTGTGAGAGTCCTGCAGAGACTATAGAACCCCCAACTGGGGCTTTGCTTGGGTCTGATGAGGAAGAGGAGGTGAGGGACCTTATCCTGGATGCAAGAGTGAGAAGAATGCGGGGGAGGCAAGAGCAGTCATGCAAACTCAGAAGAAGGACTTGAGTACAGCTGTGTGCAGTCTGTAATCCCAGGGCGTATAAAAAGGGAGGAGATCGGGATGTTCCCTTTGCAGAAAATCAACGTTTGCCCCCTTGAAGGAAAAGAGCATGTTAAGAGTTTTTGCCTTTCATACAAACATATCTTTCTGCAGTTCTAAACAAGATAAATCTGTGAGTAATTTTGCTTTGGAAACTTTGTTTTGAAACCTTGCTTATCAGTTCTGCCACTCGCTTTCTAATTTTCAACAAACCTGATTGTACTATAGACTATTTCATTTCAAAACCCAGTGTCTGAGCCTTAACTGGAAGTTAATTGCTGCTCATTTGCCATGGTAGACAGAAGAACTTCCTCACCCTCAAGAGATTTTCCAACAGACCACTGATCTAGCTTAAGCTGTGTGAATGAGTGGCTTCGTAGATGGACCATTCCAATATCTTATTGCTGACTTGGACCCCAAAATTTTGAATTATATCAGAACACACCATGGCAATCTTCTGTTTGAGCTAATGTCCTAGCTGCAGAGATACTAAGACCATCTCCAACAAACTGAATTTTTGAGATAGGGAATGAGTAAATGTATTAGGGTGGTAGGACTGGGCAAATATGGCATTTCTCTCCAGCATCCCATTGACATTTAGAATCCTTAAAGCTGATTGGTAGCATACAGGTCCCCATTCCCCTGACTGAACCACAGCAGAGGTTTCCTTGGAAAACTTCTGTTAGAATCAAATTTAAACACTGTTTGAACATATGAATCTTTGCTCTCATAAAAAAAAGCTTTAAAGAATAGAAATGCTAGGTAAGGTCAAGCTGGTCGATTTTACAAGCACTGTCTTTTGAATGTATTATTCCTACTATCACTACTTTTAAAAGGTCCATAGTGGTAATGCTTAATTTGTATCAGTGGGAGATCCCAGCAGGTCCATCCTGACCCGAACAGAATTTCCACCAAAAAGTGAAAATGTTAAAACAAAAGTGAAGAGGGGAAGGAAGCTTTGCAGGGATGCCTCTTTCACGCGATTGCAATCTCCCTGATCAGCGGGCCTGAAGAGTTGGGATGGAGCAGGCAAAGTCTATGCGTGCATGTCTGTGCACTCATCTGTCAAAAGGAAGAGAAGCAGCGATGTGGGGGTCTATCATTAACTTGGCTCTATGAGAGGCAAATTACAGACTTGGTGACACAATGAGACCAATGCTACAGAAAATGGAAGAACAAAATCATGTTTCTTTGAATTATTTTAGTGCTGTCTCCTTTGATTTGAATACAATAGCCTAGTTTAATTAGCCAGTGTTCTTTTTTGTCAGGGGATGATAGACATTGGTGGTCGGTATTGGAGATGGTGAGAAGAGGAACTTAAGATGCCTAACCTTGATGACAGCAAAATCATTATATCATTAGTTGGCAAATCGGATACAGAAACCTGAGGCATTGTATGATTGTTGGGAAAGATGTGGGATGTGGCTTTTAATTCCTCACTTTCTCTTATGAAAAATGTATATTTATCATTATTATCATACATTAAATGTGTCATTACATTTCTGCTCTTGTAAATTTTGTGGGGAACTGGTGACTTTTTTGTAGTCAAAATAGTGGAGGAATTCAGAGGGAAACCAACAATATTCTAATGAGTTAGGAGATTTTTCTAGATGGAGTTTCTAGATTCTGCAACTGCCCACTTGCAGCTGAATGTTGCTTAAAATCAGACATTGGGATAATTTCCTTTCTAAGCAAAACTTTCAGGGTTTTTTTTACCAATAGAAGCTCTCATTAAGGGTAGTGTTGAACTAGAAATCAGGAAACTATGAGTTCTAGTGCTTCCTTATGCATGGAAGCCAGTGGATGACTTTTGCTGGTCACCCTTTCTCAGCTACGTTCACCTTACTAGACTGTTGTAGGGAAAATAGGAGGAGGGAGCATTATTTACATTGTCTTGAAATGTATATATATATAAAGGTGTGATTTAAATCAATCAATCAAACAATCAAACAGAAGCTTAGAAGATCATGGGAAACATTTCTAACCATAGATAGAATACGAAGTTAGTAAGCAAATTTGCCGATGGTATTTGTGATGGGGATAAGACCAAACGCTAAGCTGAAAACTGGAAACAACTTCTAAGAGCATGATAGTTGGAATGCTCACTGAGCATAAACATGGATTTAACACAAATGAATGACTCCAAAAATGAATGTTAAAATAAAATTTTAGAAGGTCTGTCTACTGCTAAAGTGACTGTTGTACCACTTGCCTTCCCAATGGGAACTTAATTTATGCACACCCCATTTGCATAAGCCTCATTTGCTTTTATTAAAACAGATGACCACACCCAACAACAATGAGCATTTGATTTGGTGGTGGAACTATTCTACCTCCTCTCCAAAATCCTGCAGTAACTACATCATATGGAAAACTGGAGAAAAAGAAATCAGAAAAAGGCTGTGTTAGATGGAGTCAGGGAAAGTTAAGGCCAAGAAAATCATACAGCAAATCCAGATGACATTTTGCATTAGGAATGAATATAAGTGCAGAGGGTGATGGGCAAAAGGAGTGATTGAAATTCAAATGGTCAGGCTCCTAGGCTGGAGTCCTAGCAGGCAGCATCAAGTAGCAAAGAATCCTGCTTGCAATCAATTCCTTAATGGTTTGCATGAATGCTAGCAAAAAGGCTAAGGTTGTCTTTATCTACTTATAATGGATGGGCATGAATCACATTTCAGTAGAGGGATAAACTCCTAGTTACCATATCCTTTTTATTTTTTTACTGTTTCTCTGGAACACTATGCAGTATTATTCCATACTGGAAAAAGCCTCAGTAGCCATTACCAATAGTTTGGTAGTTAATTACATTTTTATTTTATTTTTTATTTTAATTTATGGATTTATTTTAAAATGGATGAAATTAGGAGTACAACAGAAACACCCAAGATTAACTCTGAAAATGGTTAGATCTCTATTTGCCTGCTCAGTATTATCACAGTATTTTTCAAACTCAAATCTATTGTGCAGTAATACTTAGATTTATATACCACTCCATAGTGCTTGATGGAACTCTCTAAGTAGTTTACAGAGTCAGCATATTGCCCCTAACAATCCGAGTCCTCATTTTACTGACATTGGAAGGATGGAAACTGTGTCAACCTTGAGCCAATCAGAATCGAACTCCTGGCTGCGGACAGAGTTAGCCTGCAATATTGCATTCTGGATCAGAATGAAAAAATTGAATGAAAAATTATTTTATGACAAATAACAGTACAATTCAATTGGGTTATTTCAAGCAAGTAAACATGCGTAGGGCTGCAGCCTAATATTGCGATCACAAACAGTATATACAGAAATAAGTCCTTTAAAGACAGGCTTTTAAATTGTGGGATTTGCTCCTCCAAGTGAGAATATATAGCCTAAATATATAATAATAAGCACATTTCCTGTTCTCAAATGTTGTTGATAGTGTAATTCAGAAAGAAGCAATCTAGTGCATTCTAGAAATATTTGAATGCATTGCGTTTCTCATAATCAGTGAGTGAGGTAGCTGCTTACTGTATACTTTTAAAAATTGCTGTAAAGCAGGGCACACTTATATGGAGCAAAGGTAAATACATTTTATGCTAATATATAATTTCTGACACAAGCAATTATGTTGAGAGCATTATATTAGCTACCCTCATAATTGAAAGATAGTTAGGACATAAGTTTGCAATAACCCTAGCCACCCTGAAAAAATAACATGTGTTCATGGCTACTATGATTTAAAATATTAGGATAAATAAGGCATTTTACTTCTGCATTGAAATGCTGATATTAGGGATATTAGCAACCACAGACTACAGAAGCTATCTTTTTCATTCTGTTTTGAAGAACTTACTTTGTGCTCTGGATTATGGCTTCATGAACAGCATAAGATATATTTATTCAGAAATTGGCCTTCTATTAACATTTGCTATAGCACCACTGTCCTGATTTGATACCAAGCCTAATCTCCTCACAGAATACAGTAGTACCTCTAGATACGAGCTGCTCCACATGCGAGTATTCCAAGGTACGAGCCACGACGGGAGCGAAATTTATGTTCCAGACCCGAGCTCAAATTCGGGATACGAGCCGAGCTTCCATTAGGTGGCCCAAGAATCCTTACTTCTGGTTATCTCCGCAGGGAAAAACAAAGTCTAAAGCCATTTGTTCCAGATACGAGCTGATCGACATATGAGCTCTGTTCTGGAACGAATTAAAGTCGTATCTAGAGGCACTACTGTACTTAATTTACAATCAGAGTTAGGACTACAACTTCCATCACTAAGTGATGAAGTTATTGACTCGTACCCAATTTTATGATTTTTTTCCTGTGGTTGCAACAAACAAACAAACAAACAAACAAACAAACAAACAAACAAACAAACAAGTAACATACTCATCACTCATATTTTCTTTCTGAGAGTGACAGTATTTTTCCTAGTGAAGGATCAATAGATTTATTTTTTTCAGTTCATTCTTATTTCCAGGCTTGCTTTTCTCCTTTGGTTGCTTTAATTTTTATTTTTTCTTCTTCTTCCCTCTTCCTCTTTCCTTTATATAGCATATATATTTCATTCAAATCTTTTTATTCTTTATTTCTTTAAATGCTTTATTTCTTTATTTTGCTTTAGTATTCTTTGCTCAATCATTTATTCCTTCCCTCATGAATTATTTCTTCATTGGCATCTAAATTTTTACTATGAAAATTTTTAAATAACATAGCATGCTTTTCTTCCAGTGCATAGTCTGTGTAAACATGTTTCTTTGTTAGCTTCCTTACCAGAGAAATATAGGAATGATATGCACTACTTGCAGCTTTGAGAACATTCAGAAAATGATCTTTGCAAGCGATCTTTAGTTGTTGTAGATTCAAAACTGCCAGTTGTTCTTTAGAGCGGATTAACTGTTCTGCAAATTTCATCCTGATTTTATTTACAGGTTTTCAGCATTATTATTGTTTATATTATATTTTTCCCATGCTTGATACTGGGAAAGTAGAACTGCTTTTCCCCCTCAATTTGCACTCTAGAATGTCGAGGATAGCAGAAGCCCATTTGAACTTCTGATAACCACGGAGGTCGATGAAGTTATGAGACCCAAGCAGTGTTAATCAAAACAAGCATTTCTTTATTTATAAAACAGAAAACAAACAATGTAATGAGAGACAAAATAATCTAAGAAGCTTAAGGCATAATGGCGTCTGGAGAGAAACAAGGACGGAGGAGAAGAGATTCATGCGGGCGGAAGTGATATGTGGGATATGACGTGGAGTATGGGAGTGATTAATAGCAAAGGCACACATGTTAACTCTTTAATTACTGAATGTCTCTGTGGCAGGCAATTTCTAGCGTGACATAGAAAGACGAATGAATCAGTCATTAATCATTTTTATCCAATTGGCATTTTTTGACAAAAACCAAAAGTAAATGCTGGAAATCATTTTTTAAAAACCATGATCATGTGACTGTGGGATGGTGCAAATGCCTGAAAAAAGTGAGCCCAGTTGCCAAATGCCCAAAATGCAATAATGTGATCATAGTATTGTAGTTGTGCAGCTGTCATACCTTCCGAATCAGATCGCAAATACCTTTTGGATGGTCTATTGTGATTTTGAATGGTCACTAAATACCCACTTGCTAGATAAGAATTATCTGGACTACTGAAAAATCAGTTAGATTTCTGAAACTGAGGAACTTGGTACAACATTGATCAATCCTTGTCTATTAATACTGTAGTCTAACTAAAGTGCTTGATGCTTTCTATGGCTTGGCATTAGAAGTCCTTAGGTGAAAGCCCTTGAGACAGGTGACAGAAGGCTGTGAATTTTGGGAAGGAAATGGTGCTGGCCATTCTGTAAAGCAGCGGTCCCCAAACTACGGCCCGGGGGCCGCATGCGGCCCGCTGAGGCCATTTATCCGGCCCGCGGGTGAGTGACACAACACAGTGTTCCATCTAATTTTCTATGAATAAAATGCGGTATTTTGTTAGTAACTAATATCAATCATCAAAAAAGTTGCAAAAGTTTTTTTTTCTAATTTTGTCATCCAGTTACATTCATTTTCTTTTAATTAAATTCCCTCCTTAATGTTCCTTCAACAAGTATACCAATTATATTTCTAACTTATTAACCATTATACCAAAGTGCTTCCTTCTTTCTTTATACATTTTTCTATAAGCCAAGAAAACCTACAATCAGATGTTAACAAAAATTTTTTTTAAAAAAATATATATATAAATTTCAGACTTCTGCCCCCCCCTCTAAATAGTACATTCCCATTTTGTTTTTTTACTTTAAAATAAGGTATGTGCAGTGTGCATAGGGATTTGTTCATAGTTTTTTTTAATAGTCTGACCCTCCAACAGTCCGAGGGACAGTGAACTGGCCCCCTGTGTAAAAAGTTTGGAGACCCCTGCTGTAAAGAGAAACTTTATGCCTCCTGCTCAAGAAACCTATGCTTGACCCTGTTATTGTGAAAGGGATCTCATTTTGTAGTGAAGAAATTTATGCAATGTTCTCCACTTGGTTTCAGTGGAAAGAAATGAACAAATACTGTAAGTAAAACATTGTTATATTAATTCTCAAGTCAGGTGATTTCCACTCAGTGACTGATACTGTTTTCTAGGATCATCCAATTATTGCAGTATCCTTATAATAGCAATAAGAACAAATTTGTATATTGTGTCAACAGTGGTTGGGCAAACAAAGAAGACACTAAAAATTGCTAAGATGAGACAGCCAAAATCTCAGTAATCATTTTAAAAAACCTTGTTATCTGGTATGTAACAACTTCTAAATTATAAAGCCTTATATTAAAATACATTCATTGGCTACAGCTTTAAAAATCCAGAATTTTCTTCAAATGGAGACTTGATTTTTGCCTTTTTATGGACTAGTAAATATTTTATTGAAGGTTTAGTCAAGCAAAATTTAAACGAAAGAAAGTGTTATTGACTGTATTGAAATTTGGGATTTTCACAAAATACTACAATTGCAGTAAAAGCCTACTGTGAATATAATGGGACCGAAAATAAAAGTATAAGAACTAAGAAAAAAATATGTCACTATGATAAGCTATTATGTTTTATATATCTGGAAAAGTAGAGGTTAGATTACATTTGTTCTTTGAATATTTTGAACACTGAGATTGATTATGAAAAAATAAGGTATAAATTCAGTTTTTAAAGAAATGATTTTATAGGAAAAGATAATGACTTTATATATTTTATGGTGCTCCAGCTGCAGTTTGGGAAGTAAAGCTTCTTCCGGAATAGACAGTAAAATCTAGGTAAGAAAGACCTCAAATCCATCCCATGGATAGATCCAAACCTGACACTTGAATTGGTATTTGTTGATATCCAGAAAAATGGACTTGCTCAATAAAATTAATAGTTAATTTAATATTGGCTCTATTAAATACTGCATTAATTGTAGGGTGTTAGAATCAGAGACACGTGATAATCATTTTTCCTACTGAATGTAGAGACTGGATATTTATTCCTTTTCCTTTTCTTCTGTAGTTCTTGAAAGTTCTGCCAACAAGATAAATGGTTGCCATTTTTTAAAGGATAACTCCAGTCACTTTTAAGTGGACTTTTTCTTTATGTTGTTTTCATTATATTACAGGTCGCAATGGAAAACAGGAAATAATCTTTTTTTCACACATTTTCAATAATTCATACAATATCATCATTTTTTGTATCTTTTTAAGGGCTACATAGTTCTATCTACTTATAAAATTGTGAATGGCTACCTGACCTAATTCTAATCCATATATTATTCACCAAATTATTATTATGAATCTAGTAGAATAAACTCAAATGACTATTAGTCCTATTTTATCATATTTTTGCACATCTGTATCAAACTGTATTTTGGGAATTATGCAGGATTTGTCTCATATATTTCTACATGGTCTTTCTCTGATAACACATGTTCTTTGTTCATAATAATTTTGGGTGGGTTAATATATTCTAATATATATTCTACAATGAAATAAAATAAAAATAATTTTAAAAAATAAAATAAATGAAATAAAATCAAAGAAAAATAAAATTACATTTGTATGTCAGAGTGGTAACTGCAGAAACAGCAGAAATGAATGTTTGTTATTGTAGAACTTCTGTTTCTGGTCCTACCAAGCAAACAATAAAGTAAAACCATTCTGTTTATATGTGCTTTTCAAGTAGCATTTTCATTAGAGAACAAAAGATAAAAGTAATCAACATCTGATCATACATGAATATGAACAAAATTGATTGCATGGTCATGTAGTCACATGGATGCAGAAAATATCACATATGTCAAAAACATTCAAGAACTATGAAAATGCAAACATTGATTTTGGATTCCTTACTAAAATGTCTATTTTCAATATATTTCCTTCTAATATGCATTTCTGCTTTATTTTAATAATCTTCTAAAACCTAGAACATCAGCATATTCGTACATTGTAAATGTGGAAAAAATGTGAGATGCACTTATTAATCTGGAATCAACTCAGATAAGTTTCTATATGGATTTTTAAAAGACTGAATTCATCAAGTAATACTATCAAAATGCAAGGATATAGTATCTATTCTTGTTGAAGGTCAATTTTTAATAACCTGAAGATCAACTTGATTGAAAGTTGAATAAATCTAGAGTTACTAAATATCCTTTTTACACAAATATGGAAGTAATGAAATTATTAAAAGTGTGACTCTACCTACCTGGAGAAAATCACATTGATGCCAAAATGATGACTCTATTACAACTCTAAATTTGATAAATATATTGCAATTTCCTCATGTCCCTTCTCACCTACCATAGACACTCAGAAGGTAACCGTCACCGATTTTTCTGATTACTCGTCAGTGAAATGTAAGAAACACATTGATGAATATGATTTTGAGAAGTGTTGGCTACATATGGCAATCATCAGAATCTGAAAGAAGAAGTCTGATCGATTCCTGAAGAAAGAACTATGGGAAATCTTATACTAGTCATTGTAATACCTTTAAAATAACAGTGTACAATTTCTCTTTTGAAGCTTTTATTGAACCAAAAACCCTCCATGTATTGGAAGAAAGCAAAGAAATGCCCATCTGTGCCATCATTTAACAAAACATGTAGTCTGGTGGTTTGAATTGTGTAAATAAATATTACACTTCTTTATTATTTTCCATGACAACACTTTTATGATGTTAAAAGTTTGAGGAATAGAGATTGAAAGCATAAGAAGTTTATTGTCAGACAATAGTCAGACTGATCTCTTGAGTTTTCCATTGTTTTGAAAAATTCAAAAGGTATTGTTAAGAAGTCATATCAGGCAGGTATTTCTTCAGTCTGGAGACTAAAAACTCACTAGTGAATAATTTTCAAATAAACGGAGGAGAATTCTATTTTGCTTGCAAGCTCTTCACAGTCTGAAAGAGGAAAGTTCTGTCAAATTCTTTATGGCACATTAGTCACATCAGTCTTGCTTTGGAGGGGGTAAAAGGTCTACTGGGATATTTCAATACACACCTTCTAGAAGTTTAGCACGGTTTCACATGCAGCTTTGCACTTGCAAATATTCATAAAAAGATAAACGTAGTTGCTACTTAATTGTAACAGGTATTAGAAGACCTATGAATATGATTGTCTAAGAGGCAATAATAGTGCAATCATGAGAATTAACCCAGATAGCTGGAAATCTAGGATTTTGATGAAACATTTTATAAAGCAATTCATTGCTTGACATTATCCTCTAGAAGTTAAAGAAATTGAAAACAGCATTTAATTATCTTACTGGGGGACATTTTTTTACTCCAGTAATCATGCAAACAATAAACTTGGGTGTAAATCCAAGTAAATCTTGTTTAGAAATAAAAATCATGTTGTTCAAATATATACAAGTACGTAATCCTCGATTTACAATCACAATTGAGCCCAAAATTTATGTTGCTAAGCAAGACTGTTGTTAAGTGAATATTGCCCTTTTAAAAGACTTTTCTTGCCATTGTTGTCAAGTGAATCATTGCATTTGTTAAGTTAGTAACCCAGTTGTTAAATGAACTTTGATTTCCCTATTAATTTTGCTTGTGTCAGAAGGTCACAAAAGATGATTGCATGATCCCAGAACACTACAACTGTAAATATGAACGAGTGTCTAAGTGTCCACATTTGGATCACATGACCATGGGGGTGCTGCAATGGTTGTAAGTATAAAAAATTGTCATAAGTCACTTTTTAAAGTGCCATTCTAACTTTGAACAGTTGCTAAGTGAACTGTTTTAAGTCAAGGACTACCTGCATTTAAAACATAGACAAATAAATTAAATGAGCATTTCCAATGATAGCTTTATATAAAATCACCAATTCTAATGAGATATATACCTTGACTACATTTTTAATAAGAAAGAGGAGGGAGGGACTGAGGGAGAAAGAGAGAGAAGGCAGGCAGCATCAGCAATGTTGGATCTTGATATAATAATTCTAACCCAGAGTTTGCCCGCCACATTTGGACTTTCCTCTAAGCCATGGTTGTCAAACTTGTGGCATCATGTTTTTCCCTTTCACGGAGTTGGGGTGAGTGTGGCCTGTGGGTGATCATGCATCTGCCCTGTAGGCCACCAGTTCGACACCCCTGTTCTAAACTGTTGCATCCATGGCAGGATACATTTTAGCCTTCAGGATGAACCATATGATGGCATTGTTTGGGAAAGAAAAGAAGGAAGAAAAAAGATGAAAAATCAGAGATGTAACAGTGTTCCACATGAACAGCAGATATAGTTGAATTTTTCCTATGTGAGTTCTAACCTCAAGAGGCATATTGGTCTCATGAGTTGTTTGTACATGTTAATAGGCCATGATTTTAGAGAGATTGATATTACATTCTTTCTAGCATTGTGTGAGAAGGATTTGGATTGCAAATTAGGAGGATGTCAGATACAGTCGTACCTCTACCTAAGAATGCCTCTACTTATAAACTTTTCTAGATAAGAACCGGGTGTTCAAGATTTTTTCCCCTCTTCTCAAGGACCATTTTCCACTTACAAACCTGAGCCCCCGAAACTGTAACCAGAAAAGGCAGGGAGAAGCCTCCATGGGGCCTCTCTAGGAATCTCCTGGGAGGAAGCAGGGCCTCCACCCTCCCTGTGGTTTCTCCAATCGCACAAATTATTGGCTTTTACATTGATTCTTATGGGAAAAATTGCTTCTTCTTACAAACCTTTCTACTTAAGAACCTGGTCATGGAACGAATTAAGCTTGTAAGTAGAGGTACCATTGTATATGGCAGCATCGTTCTGCTTTCTACTTTTGTAGCTGTTGTATCCTGAAATGGCTACCTTGTAATTCCTGTAAATAGTTTGTTCCTCTTTCCAGCGCTGTCTGAGCCGAAGCAGGAAGTCGCTCCTGATTGGCTCAGACGCGGCCGGCTCTAGCTTTGGTGGGAACCGCAAATGTATAAAAGGAGCGGTTTCTCCAGGCAGAGTCAGTCGGTACTCGCTGAATTGTCACTTTGCCTTGCTGAGCTGTCACTTGTTCTCTGAGCTGAATAAAAAGTACCGATTGCTTGAACCCTGCGTCTGGGTCTACTTCACTGGCGACGAACGGACGGAAGAAACATCGCGTGCAACATGAACAAAGTCCAGATCGGCCAGGCTCCGGAACTCTTCGATCCCGAAAAAACGTCCTGGGACGAATACATGGCCACCTTCGAGATCTTCCTCGAGGCGGCGGGAATACAGGACGCCGAAGCCGATCGCAGACGGGCTATTTTTCTGAATTACTGCGGCCCAGAAATCCGTGGCCTTGCCCAGACTCTCACCGACCCGCAGCCAGCAAGAACCGTAGCTTGGGACGTCCTACAGGAGAAGCTAGCGAGCCATTTCAAACCGACCAAACCAGCCATGGTTTTTCGGCATCAGTTTTCCATGATGGCTCAGAAGGAAACTGAGTCAATCAACCAGTTTACAACGCGACTTCGAACGGTACTTGCTCAGTGCAAGTTTAAAGACCCGGAAGCTCGCCTCACCGACGCCCTGGTTTTCGGCATGAAAAGCGCCACAGTGAGAAATAAACTCCTCACCGAAGAAGAGCCGACTCTACAAACCGTGATTAAACTAGCGCAAACCGCAGAAGCCGCCGATGCAGCAGCTAGAGAATTGAAAGAACACGGAAGGCGAGAACTCATTGCCAAGATTGACTCCGCGTCTCCCCGCGCCGCAGAATCCGACGACCCCAGCCAACCAGCTCACAACGGGGACAACTGCTTCCTGGTACAAGACCAGCCGAGACACCACAGAGCTACTCACCCAGCCCCCTGCGCGGGCTGCCGGGGAAACCACCAGCGCCATCGATGCCCGTTCCGAGACGCCACATGCCACCGCTGCAACCGTCGAGGCCACATCGCCATCGCATGCAGAGCAACGGCACCAGAAGAGACATTCGCCACACCGCAATACCAACGACCACAAAACCAGACCCCCCAATCGCGAGAAAAGAGACCGTTCCGCAATTCGGGTCAAAGAAACTACTCAACCGCTAACCGCGACTACTATAGAGGTAACTCTCAATTTTCCGTGAATAACACGGCAACAAAAAAGGGGGCTAAAATTGTTATTTCACTGTTACTAAATAACCAGCCTTGCTCAATGGAGCTTGATACGGGATCTAGATATACAATCATGCCTTGGGAGAAGTTTAAACTGTATATGCCTAATATGTCTAAAGCTGATCTAAATCAAACCTCTTTAGTGATCAGAGATTTTCAAGGGGGGGTAATCTCGGTCCTGGGAACAGCAAATGTACCTATTGCATTCAAGAATGTTAAATGTACCCTTCCCATGCTTATTGTAACGGGGGCTAAGCACTCTCTTCTGGGCTTAGCCTGGATGGAACCGTTGGGGATCGAAATTTCGGGTGTGTGTAATGTAAACTGTGATAATATGCCTAACTTTGTGAAAGAGTTCCCTGAAGTGTTCAGCCCCACATTAGGATTGTATAAGGGGGCCCCTATATCATTTTCTATTGACCCCAAGGTCCCACCGGTCAGGCTAAAACCCCGCAGGGTCCCCCTTCCGCTTCTCCCCAAACTAGACCTGCAGCTGGATAAACTCATAAGCCAAGGTATTTTGGTCCCTGTGGAACAGGGGCCATGGGAAACTCCCATAGTTACACCTCTGAAGCCAGATGGTTCTTTAAGGGTTTGTGCTGATTACAAATCTACCCTGAATAAGGCACTCCAACACCACCCCTACCCCATCCCGGTTGTACAACAACTTCTACACTCCCTGGGGGAGGGGAAAAGGTTCGCAAAGATCGACCTTGCGCAAGCTTACCAGCAACTCCCGGTCGATGAACAAACAGCAAACGCACAAACAATTGTAACGCACAGGGGGGCGTTTAAATGCACGAGGTTACAGTTTGGGGTAAGCATAGCCCCAGGGATATTCCAGAGCATTATGGAACGCCTATTGTCAGGGGTAAATGGGGCCATTCCATACTTTGATGACATCTTAATTGCAGGGGAAAACCAGGAACAAGTAAACAAAAGAATAAGGGAAGTACTTAAGAGGTTACAGGACAAAGGTTTAAGAATCAAGCCTGACAAATGTGTCTGGGGAACCAACAGTATAGAATTCCTAGGATATAAAATAGACAAAGAAGGTATCCACCCCACAACAGAGAAGCTGAGAGCCATTAGAGAAGCCCCAGAGCCACGAGATAAGAATGAGCTGCAGGCATTTTTGCGCCTCCTTAATTTTTATTCCGTTTTTTTTAAAACAGAAGGCAACAGTAGCAGAGCCTCTTCATCGTTTACTCCAGAAGGAAGCCCGCTGGACCTGGGGGGAAACTGAACGTGAAGCTTTTTTTCAAATAAAGCAATTATTAACTTCTAAAAGTGTAGTAGTCCAATATAGTGCTTCACTACCCATTAGGCTCACGTGCGACGCTTCGCCGTACGGCATAGGAGGAGTCCTAGCTCACGTTCTACCTAATAAGACAGAGGCCCCAATAGCATTTTTCTCAAGAACCATGACCAGCACAGAGAGGAATTATAGCCAGTTAGACAAGGAGGCTCTAGCTTTAGTGGCAGGGGTAAAGAAATTTCACAATTATATTTTTGGAAGAAGTTTTGAACTAGTCACTGACCACAAACCCCTACTAGGTCTGCTAGCCCCCAACAAGCCCACTCCGCCTTTTATGTCTCCAAGACTAATCAGATGGGCTCTTTTCCTCTCAGGGTACCAGTATGATCTCACCCACAAGGGGGGGAAGGAAATCAATCACGCAGACGGCCTCAGCAGGTGCCCCATAACAGACTTAGTGGAGGACCCTGTTCCTTCCACAGATGTACTAATGATAGAACTCGAGGATAACCCACTAACCACGGCCAAAGAGGTAGCTGCACACACGCAGCAAGATCAAATCCTTAAACAAGTGGTGAACTGTGTACTAAAGGGATGGCAAAATGATGTTGTGAAACCTGAATTGTGTGATTTTAAAAACAAAAGACTTGAGTTATCTTATGTAAAGGGTTGTCTGCTGTGGGGAGATAGAGTGATCATCCCCAAAAGCCTAAGGGAAAAGGTACTCAAAATGTTACATGTGGGTCATCCTGGGATTGTCAGGATGAAGAGCCTAGCAAGGGGGCATTTATGGTGGCCAGGTCTGGATGCTGACATTGAAAGTTGGGTTTCAAAGTGTGAACCATGCCAAGAGTCACGGCCTAGTCCCCCCAAAACAACTCCGGCTGAGTGGGAGCAGCCTGCTGGTCCTTGGTCAAGAATCCACATTGATTTTGCTGGTCCAGTGGGGTCCCAGTATTTTTTAATAGTGGTTGATGCTTTCTCCAAATGGGTGGAAATAATAGCAATGAACAACATAACCACAAGTGCCACCATCAAGGTATTGAGTAGACTGTTTGCATCCCATGGTTGCCCAGATATCTTAGTGTCTGACAATGGGCCACAGCTAACAGCCAGGCAATTCGAGTTGTTCCTAGATGGCCTAGGGGTCAGGCATGCCCTCATCTCGCCTTATTCGCCCTGGGCTAATGGATTGGCAGAACGTTACGTTCGTGTGGCAAAGGAGGCATTGCGCAGGTCAGGCCCTGGGGATGTACAACAAAACTTGGACCAATTCTTACTCACCCAACACATTACCCCTAACTCGCACACACATGTAAGCCCTGCAGAGTTATTGATGGGAAGGAAATTGAGGTCACCACTAGACAGGTTGAACCCAAGGTTCTGTGTTAATAATAACCAAATGTGTGTAAAACCTGAAAGAGAAATGTATTTGGGACAAAATGTATATGTAAAAAGTTTTGATGGAAATGTAAACTGGATGAAAGGAATTGTTGTTAAGCAAAATGCACCAAAGACTTATATTGTAAAACTAGAGGATGGTCGTTTGTGGAAACGACACATAGACCACATTCGGAAGCGAACAGAAAATCAATTGACACAAACCGCTGACATGGACTCTCCCCCTTCAACAGACTTTAGCACATTGCCCGAGTTAAGAAACACGCAAAGAGACTTATCGGGCCAGGGGGAACCATCCAGCGACGCCGAGCCATCCTCGTCCTCCGAAGCCTTCGTTGGGCCCGCCAGGCCAAGTCCGCCGCGCCGGGAGAACAGCGGCGAGCCATCCTCCACAGTCGGTGTCGAAGGAGAAATTGAACTGCGCAGGTCAGCGCGAGCTCCACGGAGGCCCCACCGATTGGACGACTTTGTCACATGGCTTTCGTGATGGATGTGTCCAACTATGAGGGGAGGGGTGTTGTATCCTGAAATGGCTACCTTGTAATTCCTGTAAATAGTTTGTTCCTCTTTCCAGCGCTGTCTGAGCCGAAGCAGGAAGTCGCTCCTGATTGGCTCAGACGCGGCCGGCTCTAGCTTTGGCGGGAACCGCAAATGTATAAAAGGAGCGGTTTCTCCAGGCAGAGTCAGTCGGTACTCGCTGAATTGTCACTTTGCCTTGCTGAGCTGTCACTTGTTCTCTGAGCTGAATAAAAAGTACCGATTGCTTGAACCCTGCGTCTGGGTCTACTTCAGTAGCTATCTGTTTTCCACAGTAGCATCCATCTATTCCTGCTTCTATAACAGTTAAGTAATATTTTTCACTAAAATGGCCAAAGATGTGACAGCAACATAAAACTACTCATAGGAATGTGGACATAATTATGATAAACAAAAGAAAAATCAATTATTTCTACTTAATGACACTACAACTCTTAACTTTTCATACATGCATTTTGATATTGGATACCAATACATAAATAAATCAAAGGATTTGTATTGTGATATCATGATATATCATTCATTGTGTATCCCCACCAATAATAATAATAATAATAATAATAATAATAATAATAATAATAATAATTTATTAGATTTGTATGCTGCCCCTCTCTGAAGACTCGGGGAGGCTCACAACAATAATAAAAACAATGTTACATAGAAACAAATCTAATATTAAAAAAGAAGCATATAAAACCTTATCATATTTAAAACCAAACAACACATACATACCAAACATAAAATATAAAAAGCCTGGGGAAAGGTGTCTCAACTCCCCCATGCCTGGTGATATAGGTGGGTCTTGAGTAGTTTACGAAAGACAAGGAGGGTGGGGCAGTTCTAATCTCCGGGGGATTAGAACTGGATGCTTATGTAACCCCTGATTATATACTTGCAAAAACAGAGATGATAGGTTTTCAACATTTGGCGAGACGAGCTAAGTAAGATACCTAGCCACAGGACATAATGCAAGCCAATAAAATTTTCATTCTGCTGGAGTGGGATGATCAAGAAGGTATGCAAAGGATAATAAGACATATATATTTTAAAAGAAAATATTAATTAAATGCTCAGAACAAGCATGAGTTATGAAGCAGAAGGTATTGTAAAAGGATTGCATTGAAATCTACAGTTAAAGCTGTCAGAAGCTTAAGATTTTGATATGGAAACTTACATGTTCTAAGAAATGAACCCTAATGTTGCCTAAGATGTGGAATTGTGTGATCTCAACTCTCTACAGCTCTTTCTTCAAATGGCTCATCTCCCTTTTTTCCTTCGCATCTCCCATACTGCTAATGTTGAATGCCAAGAGCTGTCTGTGTGCTTTCTGTCGCCTCAACTCCATGCCTTTGGTTCCTTGTTTTTAATTTCTCATTCCACAGATCTCTGATCCCCTCTTTTGGCTTCCTTGATTACAAAGCCTTTGCTATCTTCACAGGAACAATGGGAATTTATGCACAAAGGGATGAGAAAAAAAACATTGAAAACATACCTTTTTTGTTCAGGTTTCTATGGGAACTACTCACATATACCATGTGCACAGACTAAGTATGCAAATTAACTCTTTAATTATTTTTTTTTGCATTCTCACGGGGTTGTGTCATAGCAATGTGATCATAAATGTAACATTCCATACAATCAGTGCTTTTTAGCCCAATATAAGTAGCTCAACCCATAGCTTGTGAGAGAGAGATGAGAAAGCAGAGAAGGTAGAACAAGCTTGTGGGAAGTCTTACAATAGTGTGTAGCTATAGTCCTATTCAATCACAGCTGCAGTTGAAGCTGCATGCAAGTTGCCAGGAGTGGGCAGCAGGCAGGACGGGGTGGAACGCAGTTCCATCAGTGGAAATTTATTTATTTATTTATTGGATTTGTAGGCCGCCCCTCTCCGAGGACTCAGGGTGGCTCACAACATAAATGAAGCTGTGTGCCCAGCTCCAGCTGACCATCCCACCTTCCCATCCTCGTCCTTGGAAAGAGAGACCAGCACTGGCAGGAGTTGCAGGGGGGGCCATTTCCTCTCCCATCTTTTCTCAACAGCTGATTGGCACCCATTCAACTGTTCTGTCGGGCTCTCTGGTAGAATCCTCCCAAAAATTCACAGGTACAAATTTCAGACACACACACGTTTGAAAATTCAAAACAATGTTCTTTATAATTCACTTAAACTAAGCCCTCTTTTGGTATAGCAAAGAGCACTCGTCTCCAAACAAACTGGTAATTTATACAAGTCCCTTATCAGTTCTGTGATACTTAGCCTGCAGCTGTGAGGCAATTCACAGTCCTTCTTCTTTCACAAAGTGAAACACACTTTGCTCTGGTTTAGTTTCAAAGTGGGGAAAAATCAGCACACAAAGGTCAAAGTCAGTAAAGTAGGCACAAAACACAACAATCAGATAATCATCCACAATGGCCAAACCCACAGGCTGCTATTTATAGCAGCCTCACTAATTACCACAGCCCCACCCAACCACAGGTGGCCTCATTTCCTTTGATAATAATCTCTCAGTTGTTGTTGCCTATGCATCGCTCACCGCATGCATGGCTGTATCATTAACTCTTGTTCTGAATCCAAGGAGGAGCTAGATAATTGATCTCCTTCTGAGCTGTCTGCCACACTCTCCTCCTCCCTGTCACTCATGTCTTCTTGGTCAGAGGAGCCTTCATCAGCAGATTCCACCGGGGGCAAAACAGGCCTGCAGCATGTGGATGTCTCCCCCACATCCACAGTCCTTGGGGAAGGAGCTGGGCCAGAGCTAACCACAACATCAACTAGCTACCCAGCTGAGGCAGGGAGCGACCCAGGAAGGAGAGCATGGGAAACGCGAAGCAAATTGTCACCCCAGAGAGTGACACTGGTGAGGTTGTAAGTCGAGGACTTAACAGTTCACTTGAACGATGATGATCGTTCAAGCCACTCCCACCTGGTCACATGGCCAGCAAGCCACTCCTACCCAGCCACATGACCATCAACCCACACCCACAAAATAAGCCACACCCACAGTGTGGCAGTAAAAAAAATGGCTGCCCATTACTGCAAGTTGGAGATACTCTTGATCTTTTCCCAGAGACAGAGGCAAAATGCTTGTGTTTACATGAAATGAAATCTTGAAAGAGAAAGTTCTATCCTTTTCATTTCTTCAGCTTGGCAACACTTCCCAAAACAGTTATGCAGAATAACTAGAGGGAGCTCTTTCTCCTGATTGTTCTTCATGAAAGGACATTGGGTGCTTGAGTGTATGTATGAGATCCTCTATGTATATGAGAAGGAAGTCCTAAACAATTCATTCAGATATGGAAAGCTTCTGAAGTTCTTAATTGGTTGTTCTGGAAGTAAAAGATGAAAATGCATATGCTAAATAAATAAATATAATGAAAATAAGTCTCAGATTTCCAAAAATATTTTTCTTATACTTTAAATAAACCTACAGAAAAATCTTATCCAACCATTGTGTTGTATTCTATTTCATTGCAAGCATGGTTTAATTACATAATTGTTATGATTGCTTTTCTTTTTCTTTCCACAATGCCTTAGAGCTCTGGCGGAACATCATACTAATGGAAAACTACTGAAATCCTACTTCTATTTTTAATGGTGAGCCCTGTATATGACAAAAAAGCTGGAAATTTCTCCTGTCCAAGGAGAAATTCAATGAAATAGTATCCTTGTTTGTGACTTCCTTCTCAATTAAAGTCACCAAACCCTCACTAGGAAAGCATTTCTAACTTCTTCAAAGCAATTGGAAACATGTGAAATTTCCCAGTCATTTGTTTCGTGGGTCCTATCATCCAGTCACTGCTTATTGTGTATTGTGACTGGTCCATGACCAGCTCAATTAGTTGCAGATTCTGAAGAGGATGAACCAGGTCCGTCATGGGACCCTAGGCCAGTGTTCTTGACAACTGAGTAAGAGTGTGAGAGTGAGGGAGAATTGGAACCTGCAAAACCTGAGGAACCACCAGAGACTGTAGAAACCCCAATGATGATAATGTCTGACTCAGAGGTGGAAGGAGACATTGGGGATCAGGAGTCCTATTAGATGCAAGGGTCAGAAAGTCATGAAGCAGACAGGAATATCTTTATGGCAAAAGTTCTAGAAGGAGATATCTCTATGAAAGAAAGTCTAGACAGTGAATATATCTAGGAAATAGTTGACCACACCCAGACAGTATATAAGTGAAGATTTATGGATAAAGATGTGTGGAGTTTCAATGTTTGTAATGGGGTTCCAGAAATGGTTTGCTGGCAAACTGTTGTTATCCCTTTAAACTTATTGTTGGCAGATGCAGCTGCCTGAGGAACATCTGAAGACTGTGAGTGTACGTTTAAAAAGACATTAGATCATAAAAGGATGTCTAAATTGGCTTTGGCTCTCAGCCGCAGCTGTTCGTTATCTATTAGTCAATTTGCCTGGGAAAGCTGCCAACATGGACTAAGAGCCTGACCCTGCTTTGTACAAATCATTTTAAAATATAGATGTGGTTGATTTGAAATCTTTGCGAGTGGGTTCTCCTTTGTCCTGATCCGATTAGGTCCAAAGCAGAACATTATTTAATATATCTGAAACATTGGCAACCACTGGGATGGCTAGTGGAAAAGAATCTAGGACAAGGCTCTGCAGTCAACTCGCCTTGAGTCCCTAGAGAGTTGGGCAGCATAGAAATATAAATAAATAAATGAATGGATCCACAACAAAAATCAAACTTAACAATACAGAGTATCAGTGTACATACTGTATATAGAAAGAAAACTAGTATAAAAATATAAAGACACATAGATAAATGAAACAACCACTTATGTTTAATCAGTATTTTCTATAGAATAAAGGGTATCTTTATTTGTTTCATATATGTGAATAGAGCATAGAGTCTAATATAAAATACTGTGTAGAAAAGACAATATAAAAGGTAACAGATCTGGAGTATGAATTATTTAAAAATGTACATATGATATTCATTTTTATTTTTTCATTTTCAAAACCAATAAAAATATTTTTTTAAAAAGAAATATAAATAAATAAGAAAATAAATAAATAAATAAATGAAAAACAATTGAATTACATGCAAACTGACATCCATGGTTTTCTGATTTTGTTTTATTTATTTGTTTGTTTGTTTGTTTGTTTGTTTATTTATTTATTTATTTAGTCGACTTCTATGCCGCCCAATCCCGAAAGACTCAGGGCAGCTTACAACAACAATAAAAATACAATATAAATAGATGCAAATGCAATAAAAAAGGAGTCAAACAATATCTAAAACTAAAACATTTTCTGAAACTAAAACCCCATAAAAGTTGCTTTTAAAAAAGGCAATCACAGTCATACATATGGGCACCATTCATAGAGTTGGCCATCAAGAGCTGGAAGTAAATTTATTGCCCCCAACAGATCTTCGTCGCCTTACGAAAGGCCAACGGGGTGGTAGCAATATGGAACATCAGGCGGTAGTTGGTTCCATAGAGCTGGGACCGCCACAGAAAAGGCCCTCCCCCATGGTCCTGCCAACCTGTATTGCTTAGTTGACGGGACCCAGAGGAGCCCAACTCTGTGGGCTCTTATTGGTCTCTGGGAGGTATGCAGGAAGAGACACTCCCATAGATAGTCTGGCCCTGAGCTATATAGGGCTTTATAGGTAATAAACAACACCTTGAATTGTGCCTGAAGACTAACAGCAAGCCAGTGCAGCTCGTGGAGCAAAGGTATTATATGGGTATACCCAGGTAAATTAGGCTAAGGTGTGACACATTTTTTTTAAATGAAAGGAATATCATATTAACGTTGTTTGGTTAGCTGTAATTAATTATTAACTATAATATTAAGATATATATTTTTAGTTGTTTTAGTATTGGATTGTTACATGCTGTTTTTATTACTGTTGTTAGCCGCCCTGAGTCTGCGGAGAGGGGCGGCATACAAATCCAATAAATAAATAAATAAACAAACAAACAAACAAATAAATAAACAAACAAAAAATAAGTAAATAAGTAAATAAGTAAGTAAGTAAGTAAGTAAATAAATAAATAAATAAATACCGTAGATTCTTAAATAAATTGAAATCTGTACGCATTTTGAAATGATGCATTGGACTATAGCTAGATACCATTTCCCCTGAGAATAACTATATAATCTATACAGTAAATAAAGTTAATGTCAGAGCCTGGAGGTTTACTTTCAGCATGCTAGTTTTTGACTGAATTTAATTTAAAATTATTATTTTTTAAAACCAGAAAGTCCTTGTAAACACCAAGGGAGGTATTTGAAGGTCTCTTGACATCCATAAGCAGCAGGCTGGCAATCCTAGGTCTCAAAAGATGCCTGCAAGTACTGTACACTGTGTGCACAATTATTAGGCAAGCTGTATTTTTGAGGATTACCTTTATAACGGAACAACTACAGTTGTTCAATAACAAAATGTATTAAAAGGTAATGCATGTGATGGAGCTTTGTCCTGCATAAAAATCACTGTCTTCTTAAAAAATGTAGACTTTTTCCTGGATCACTGCTTGATGAAAGTTTGAGAGTTAATTTCTTTAATCTGCAAAGGTCTAATTACCTCATCTTCAGTAATACCAGCCCATACCAGTACCCCACCTCCACTTTGCTGGCATCTGAACTGATTCAACCTTGCTGGCATCTGTGCACATTATTGATCCAGCCAAGGGCCTATCCATCAGGTCCATCAAGGTTCACGCTGATCTCATAAAACCTTTGCAAAATTTGTCTTCAGATATTTCTTGGCCCAGTCTTGATGTTTCAACTTCTGTGTCTTGTTCAGTAGTTGTAGGATGCCAGCCTTCCTTACTTTGGCCATGTCTCTGAGCACTGAACATCTTGTACTTCTGGGCACTCCAGGTAAATTGCAGTTCTGAAATATGACAGCACTGGAGGATAATGGGTCCCTGATAGCTTCATTTTTTATTCTTCTCAAATCTTTGGCTTAACTGCATCTTTGTCTCTCAACATGCTTCTTCCGACCACTTTGCCTATTTGCAATACAATGGTTGATGGTTCTGTGATCATACCCAAATATCTTAGCCATTTAAAAGGTGATGCATCTCTCTGAAAGTCTTTTAACAATTTTTGACTTTTCAGAGTCAGTTAAATCTTTTTTTAGTCAATTTTGCCTGAGGAGAAGAAGCTGCCTAATGATAATTATGTACACCTTGAAATACGGTGTTGATCTCCTTAGACCACACCCTCCCTCATTACACAAATACACAACCCCTGATATGCTTATGCCAGCTAAGCATTCAAATTTATACAGGTTGGAGGTGGCAAATATGCATAAACATGATGATATGGTCAAAATACTCATTTGCCTAATAATTGTGCACATGATGTACAGTATATACAGCCACCATAAGCCTCTGGAGATGGTTCACTATCTCAGAACAACTCTACAGATGTAATGCATTAGGAAGCGAAAAGGAATTATTGAGTTACTTGCTCTGCAACAAGATCAATCTCATCGGAAAGGTATCCATGCAAACAATTGCAAAACCAGTGCTACAAGCTGGAGTAAAAGGTGAACAACAACTAGAGGACATTTGAATAAGAAATGAATAATTAAGGTCAGAAAATGCTTAATGGGGCAGTTCTTGAAACAAGCCATGCCAGAATTACTTAAGATTAAAATGTCATTTGAATTATGCATATTTAATCTTGTTTGAGAAGACAAGCAAACTTGTAACATGCCCAAGATTAATATGATGCAGTAGGAAGAATTCCTACTATAATTCCTGCTATAGAGAATAGTGTGATATTCTGTCTTTATGTTGTTGTGATTCCGTCTGAGGCCCCTCAGGGAACGGCTGATCCTCTGCCGGCTTCCTGCTCAGAGGGGGAGGATGAGGAACAGGAGGTTCAGGCAGACGGGGAGGAGGAATCTCAGGCTGAGGGAGAGGGAGGACAGCCAGAGTCCCCCGAGAGGGAGCTCTCCCCAGCAAGCAGCCTGGATTCCTTAGATGAAAATGCACAAGCAATAATCGATCTACGGCAGAGAAGAGCAACACAACAAAGGGGACAATTAGCCAGGTACTTTCAGCACTAAAGAGGCAACAGCTGGGTTTGGGTGTGGTGCTCTCTGGAAAGGCTGAAAAGGCAGACCCACCCTTCCTGGCTTGTGGAGTATTATCTTTGGGAGTCCTGGGACCTGGCTGTGATCTTTGGCGTCTTGGAATTCTGGTTTCTGACTTTGAATACTGAAACTTTGGGGAAAAAAGGTGTGGGTCTTATTCTCTACAGTGGTGGGTGTGCCAGCAAGAAGTCTGCTGTATTGTCTGGCCATCAGGACTCTGCTGTGAAGTCTCATAGCCTGCCTGTTGGGAAGAACAGGTTTTTCTCTGTGTTTATTTTTCAAACTATAAAGTGCTTTTGCTTTTACCAGTGTGTCTGGCTGCTTTTTCCAGTTGGTGTTGAAGTCTGGGGGCACCCAGACAGAACATATGTAATCAACAGAACTTTAAATTTTGTGTATGTTCTGTCATTTTAGCTTCATACAGGAGAAGGGCAATCTTGAGGCTCCAAAGCTATTCCTCCTTGCAAATCATTATAAAAAGTGCAAATGTTTGCATTGGCAGGTGGTAGCATTACAAGTCAGTGTGGTCTAAAATGCCATATACTGAGCCACTGTAATACAGTCAGACAGTGCCAAATATATCGTCGGTCATTCTGTGTCACCATCATAGCCAGAGAGAGACAATGCTGGCAGAGAACATCTCCAGGTGCTTCCTACATATAGTTATCATGTCCATTAGTCTACCACTGTTTTGATCTTGGGTGGGTGGGGGGACTGACTGATGATGCTTATCACCATTATTGCATTCTCCTGGTCATCTGATCAAAATTCAGGCACTTGACCGCTAGCGTATATTTATGACTGTTGCAGTATTTCAGGGTCATGCGATCATTATTTGTTACCTTTCCATGGGTTTTCCAAGAAGAAAGTCAATGGGAGAAGTTGTATTCACTTACTATAACTAACAACAAAGGCAAAAATGGACATAAAATCAGGCCTGACTTATTTAACACCTGCATCGCTTAGCAACAGAAGTTCCATTTCAACCATAGTCTCAAGTCAAGGTCTACTATGTTGCAGGGATTTTTGTAAATAGGACATTGGATAAGAAGAGAAAACTTCCCTTGACCCCTGGCCTTGAATCACAATTGAAATTTAAAATCTATGTTCTCAAACAAAAACTAAATTGTACCACAAATGCTTTGTTTTAATTCAGCATTACTTCAAAAATACTACTTTGATTCTTAAATGTGCTTTCCACTGGTTGTGTTATATACCAACATTGTTCAAAAGTGTGGGAACTTCAGGTAGTACGGTATGTGCATTTTCCTGAGTCCTCATGAAGTCAAGCAAAATACTCAGAAGTGATTTGACTAAGTAATCCAGAAACCATTTACTCATTACATTTATAATTTACAGAATCTTAACATAATAGCATTGAAATAAGTCTTCAATGCAGAGTCACAAACTGTACAATTATCAGCTGAACTGTAAGAAGGTTGCAAAAAGCGTCTGAGATTTTTGAAGTTTGATTGCTGGACAGAGCCATACACTGGTACATAATCATTCAGGGTTTCTTCTCTTAACAATATTGTGAACTTCTCACAAACAAGCTCCATTAATTGTCTAATAACCGGATTAATTAAAGACACTGAAAGTAAACAGCACGAATGTACTTTCCCCTTGATTGCCATGTAATAGCAGGGAAGACAACCTCATTTGCATATGCAAAAGTACCATTGACACAGGCAGCATGATCACCAATAACAATTTATGGAAGTAAAATGTTCTCCTGGGACACAATGACCCCCTATTCAATTTCTCTTCTGGCCCAGCTGTTGATAATTCCTTCATCTGCCAGGCCTATGTTTAATTAAAGAATAATAGCGTCTTTATAGAAAAATACCTTTTAGCTATTTATTAGAAAAACATTTATACCACTGGTGTGAAGGTTAATCAGTTCAAGTATAAGCAGATAATAAAAATAACAAGTTTTTTCTCTAAAATTGCACCTTCCATTGTTAGCTTGTGGTTGGCTGGAATGTCTTACTGCAGACATTGGGCTGAAAATAAAGGAATCTAAACTTTCATTTGTGATAGCTATATGCTCCTGAACTGCACCTTAAATGCCTGGTGGTTTACAATATAACCAATAAAAACATCATGCAGCTAGTGCAAAACATAAAGTGAACAAACTATCCAGCTATCCTAACAACCATTAACTTTGTAACTGTTTTCTTATTCAAAAAAGGGCATTTGAAATATTGTGGGGTGCAATATTTTCACAGGTTGAAAGAGCTAGATTAGAGAAATGAGGCATGTGGTCTGATTAAAAGTAGATCAGTATCCTTGTCATCTGGCTAAAGGAGTCTTAGTTTCTATCATCATAATCATGTTTAAGTAGCTGAGTTCAGCTCTTAATTTCATGTCCCATGATTTTTTGTTCTGAAGAGGACACTTATAGTTTGAGTGACCTCTGAGTACTACTTCTAACTCTTTTTGTCTCCAACAAGCTACTGGATTCCCTAGAATTTAAGTAGACCATGATTATTACCCACTTGGCCAATATAGAGTAATTAGCTGCCCATTTACCTGGAAGTTAGCATCAATGAATTCAATAGCACTATATGTATTCTTGAATAAGTAATCTATAGATTAGAGGTTTGCCAAGAACCTCTACTATGTCAGCACTAAAACAATGGATTATATTGTCCATGAAAAGAATGGGCTTCTGTGACAATAACAATCCTTTGGTATATTCAGTTCTTCCACAGTATTATGTGACAGATCTGTACAGGATAGAACAACCTGTAAGTAACAAGAAGTGCAATATGTATTACTTTCCCCATCTGACTGTTGTAGGAACCCAAAATTGCTCTCTTGTTCCTGACTGTGAATTCTGATTGCCAGAAATATTTAAATTTTAAACCAACAATTTGGCAATTCTGTGAATATCGATGAATAAACATCTGAACATTGGCAGAGTTATCTGAAGTATTTTCACCCCTTCATCAAAAAGCAGCCATATCTGTATGACTAATGAACTTTCTCTGAATTAGCTACAATCACCTGTAATTAGCCATCTGCTACTGCTCAAGCTACTTTGACAGATTATTCCAAGCCAGAAGTCCAGTGTTAATTTCTGCCAAGGTTAGACTAGTTTGTATAGTAAATAGGCTCAGGCAAACTGGGGTCAGTCTAGTATAATTATGTGACACCTTGACAATATACAGAATTCATATTTTTTTACTTTTTAAGTTAGACTATTTTCTTCAGTGAAAAGAGAGATTTTCTATTCAAATGTAATACAAATTCATAAACCAATCATGGTTTAATATATGTGAACTGACCCAATGGCTATATCAATAAAAAATGTAAGCATTAATCACTTGCATAAAACATGTTAATGTTATTTTATTTTATTTACTATTTTCTCTTATATTAATATTGATTGTTTCCTGATTGCTTATTTGTACCCTATGGCAATCATTAAGTGTTGTACCTCATGACTCTTGACAAATGTGTATTTCCTTTTGTTGTGGTTCCGTCTGAGGCCCCTCCGGGAACGGCTGATCTTCTGTCGGTTTCCAGCTCAGAGGGAGAGGCTGAGGAACAGGAGGTGCAGACAGACGAGGAGGAGGAATCCCAGGCTGAAGAAGAGGGAGGACAGCCAGAGTCCCACCAGGGGGAGCTCTCCCCAGCAAGCAGCCTGGATTCCTTAGAGGAAAATGCACAAGCCATAATTGATCTGCGACAAAGAAGAGCTACTCAGAGACGGAATCAATTGGCTAAGTACTTTCAGCATTAAAGTGGCAACAGCTGGGTTTGGGTGTGGTGCTCTTGGGAAAGGCTAAAAGGCAGACCCACCCTTCCTGGCTTGTGGAGTTTTATCTTTGAGAGTCGTGGGACCTGGCTGTGAACTTTGGCGTCTTGGAATCCTGGTTTGTGCCTTTGACTATTGAAACCTTGGGGGGGGGGGTGCCAGCAAGAAGCTTGCTGTATTGTCTGGACATCAGGACCCTGCTGTAACGTATTATACCCTGTCTGTTGGGAAGAACAGGTTTTCCTCTGTGCTTATTTTTTCCAGTTATAAAATACTTTTGGCTTTTACCAGAGTGTCTGGCTGTTTTTTCCAGTTGGTGTTGAGGTCTGGGGGAACCCAGACAGAACACCTTTTATGTATACTGAGAGCATATGCACCAAAGACAAATTCCTTGTGTGCCCAATCACAATTGGCCAATAAAGAATTCTGTTCTGTTCTGTTCTGTTCTCTTCCGTTCCGTTCCGTTCCATTCCATTCCATTCCATTCCATTCCATTCATTCTGTTTGGGTTGTACTTGATTTGATTCAATGTTTATGCAACACAATGTTTGCGTGTGAATATTTGTGCATTGTCTCCTGGCATCCCCCTGGACAAGTCGTTGGAGTTTTCTTGGCAAAATGTTTGGAACTGGTTTGCAATTGTCTCCTTCCTAGGGCAAGAAACAGCAACATGACCAAGATGACCCAGCTGGCTTTGTACCTTGGGCTACAACTTCCAGACTCCTGTTTTCTAGCCTGATATTTTAACTGACTCTCTTAGGCAGACTTAGTACCTGATTAACTCATGTACCCAGAAACACCATTTACTGCAAACAGTTCATTCTTGCAGTGAAACTGACATTATTACATGGTAGCCAAAGATGAACTGGCAAATCTGGTTGGCTGCCAAAATAACCTAGTGTGGTGGAAAATATATAGTGCTCTCAGGCACCTCTTCTATGAACATCTCATGTATGAAATTTTGGAACATTTAGAAGAGCTGTTGATTATCATTTGATATGCCCTTTCTCATAGGGTGGAGTCAGCATCCAAGTATGGGATGGCACCGTCTGCCAGCCAATGAGGACTGAGTCTGTTATGATTTTTATCTCTGCCTGCACCCCAATACCCCCTCTTTGGCAAAGACCAAGAAACAGATTCGACCGAGAAACAGATTCGCCTTCCCAGACAAGAGTAAATACCCCCGAACAGCTAGTGGAACAAACAACCGGAACATTAACTGCACCCCAGAGAAATGACCAGAGAGACTTCAGGTGGGATTTGATGTTGGCTCCACCCTATGAGAAAGGGAATATCAAGTGATAGCCAATGCCCCTTCTCCATAGTGGGTGGAGCCAGCAATTATGGGGCATGCCAAAGCCGACAGTCCCAAGGAGGCGGGAGTTACTCCTGGTCAACCTGAACCTCCTACTGAACTGCCCTCTGGAGCACCTGACAACCAAATGCCGCCTTGTCCTAGGTGTATTTATCAAACCTGTAAGCCTAATGAAGGGCATTGGCGTTGACCAAGTGGCAGCCATACAGACAGGGGTGGGCTACTGCTCAGCCGTGGGGGGGATGCAGTGGGGTAGCAAAAATGGAGCTCCACCCCAGAGCACCCAATTTGCACTGAAAGATGTTGAAAGAAAATACAGGGCGTCCTGCATAAGCCACGCCCACAGTGTGGTAGTAAAATGTTTGGTAGCCCTTCACTGCCTACAGACCTCGTTCATACCAGTAGTATAGAATCAGTAGTAAACCGGTGGTGATGCTACAGAACCTGTTCTATTGGTGCCTGTCTGTGGATTTCAACATATTTGGGGGAATTTTGGGGTGGGGGGCGTTGGATTTTTTTTGCTGGTTTTTGCTTCTGCATATGCGCAAGAAGCCAAATTTTCAGGACTGCACATGTGCCTGCATGGTGCGGTCACCTGGCGCACAATGGGAGGAAGCAAACTGGCGGCAAAAGATAGAACCCACTCTTGCTGCTGATCTATTTGCTTGGTGAGAAGCCTCAGATTTTTTCAGCCTTATTTATAATCTGTCACTTTCCTGACTTCTTAAGGAAACCTGCAGTGTATTTGATCTCTCATTTTATTTTTATGCTTCTCCTCTGTAATCAAACTGTCTTTACGATCTGTTCAGGTAGACCCTTTACTGAAATCACCTTTTTAAAACATATTCTTCAACTTTCACAGAAGTGTATATACTGTATTTGATTCTCCATAGATCATTAAGTGTTAAGGTAGCTGTGTTTACTTTAAACTATACTGGAGTAAATGAATATCAAGAGATGCTTTGATCCTTCTGCATGCCATTAGTCTAAGTAATAAATTATGGTCTACAGTCATTAGTTATCATCTCATATTTTGGACTTTAGGAATTCATATGGCTGTTTAATAACTTTTAGAGTATAACCCTGACAGAATCTATGATGTAGAAGGCCCTGGTTTATTGCATTGAATTGTGAGCTTTATTTTTCTAGGATTAGACACCAATGTTTTGAATTGGCTGTATGTATGCAAAAATGTTCTGTCTCAGAACAATCCTTGGCAGCCATATTTTTTTATTTTAACAGCCATTTCACTTTAAACTGAAAATGGCTATACAGAGGCTATCCTTCATGTTTCAAACTGAACTCCAATTAGCTCTCTCAGGGTAAGAGGTATTTTTTTCTTAGTACTTTCAATGTAATTGATGTTGAATTTGAAGCCATCTTAGCAAATTTCACAGTGCACTGGTTGTTGCCTGGACAAGGCAAGGGAACTAGGCTAGTATGATAAAAAATATGCTTTGCCTTTGGCTCAGTCATAAGAATAAATTTCAGGTTTGATCAATGGAACCAAAGCTAGTTGTTCTCCTTAGTCCTGGAAAAACAAGCCAACCAAACATTAGATATAAAAATATTTACAGTCCACTGCCTTCAAAAACCTTTGACCAATTTCTTAGTAGTGTTAAATCCTATGTAAATAAGTTGAATCCTTGTACAAGCTGTCTCCGGGCAGATAATGTAAATAATAAGAGGTCGCGTCTGATTGGTTCAGACGCATGACAGTTCTCTTTTGGCGGGAGCCGCGAAAGTATAAATAGAGCGGCTTTTCTCATTGACAGCAGACGCTCTCCCTGCTGAATGTCACTTTCCTAAAAAGAGCTAAAATAAAGGAACCGTCTTTGAACCTGCCTGTCTCAGTATTCTTCACTGGCGACGACGGACGGAGGAACCACACGTGCAAGATGAACAACCTTCAAATCGGCCGGGCTCCTGAATACTTCGATCCGGAGAAGTCATCCTGGGACGCCTACATGGCCAAGTTCGAAATTTTCCTCGAAGCCGCCGGAATGCGGGACGCCGACGCCGACCGAAAGTGGGCAATTTTCTTAAACTACTGTGGCCCAGAAATTTTTGACCTCGCTCAGACTCTAACCGACCCGCTGCCAGCGAAATCTGTTCCGTGGGACGACCTACAAACAAGGCTCGCTAACCACTTCAAACCCACGAAGCCAGCCGTCGTGTTCAGGCACCAGTTCTCTAGAATGACACAACTCGACTCCGAGTCAATTAACCAATTCGCCACGCGACTTCGGACGGTGCTGTCAAAATGCAAGTTTGACAGCCCGGAAGCTCGCCTCACCAATGCCCTCATCTTCGGAATGAAAAATGCCACAGTCCGCAACAAGCTCCTCACTGAAGATGAGCCTACTCTCCAGGTGGTAATCAAGTTGGCACAAACCGCCGAGGTTGCCGACGCTGCCGCCAAGGAGCTAAAAGAACACGACAAGAGAGAAACCGTTTCCAAAATCGTCTCTTCGGTTTCCCGCGCCGAGGCCCCAGACGACCTCAGCCCACCTGCCATCGCTGAGGACAACTGTCTCCTACTGCAGAGTGACCAATCGAGACAACCCAGATACCCTCGCCCCACCGCCCCTTGCTCCGGCTGCCGAGGGAACCATCCGCGCCAACGCTGCCCCTTCCGGGACGCCATCTGCCGCCGCTGCAACCGACGTGGCCACATCGCCGAGGCCTGCAGAGCCCCCCTGCCCAAGGAATCCTTCTCCACTCCTCATCCTCCTCGATTTTCCAACCAGACAACTCAACAGCGAGACAACAGATTCCCCCGAGGTTCCAGCCGCAGAAACTACTCAACCGCTAACCGCGACTACACAAGAGGTAACGAACAATTTTCTGTAAATAGCACAACAACGAAAAATGGGAGCAAAATCGTAATCTCGCTGCTCCTAAACAACAGACCATGCAATCTGGAACTGGACACGGGGTCTAAGTATACTATTATGCCATGGGAAAAGCTTAAGATTTACATGCCTAACCTCTTAAGATCTGATCTATTACAAACTACATTGGTAATTAGAGATTTTCAAGGGAACATCATACCTGTGTTAGGGAAAGTACATGTACCTGTTAACTTTTAAAATGTTAAATGTTCCCTTCCTATGGTTGTGGTTGCAGGGGCTAAACACTCTCTTCTAGGTTTAACTTGGATGGACCCACTGGGTATTGAAATTTCGGGTATCTGTACTGTTAACTCTGATAACATTCCCAATTTCTTACAGGAATTTCCAGAGGTTTTTAGCTCCACCTTGGGAACTTATAAAGGGCCCCCTATATCATTTTCTATTGACCCTAAGGTCCCCCCAGTCAGACTCAAGCCCCGAAGGGTGCCTTTACCTCTTCTTCCGAAGCTTGACCTACAGCTCGATAAACTCATAGCCCAGGGCATCCTGGTCCCCGTAGAGCAAGGGCCTTGGGAAACACCCATAGTCACACCTCTAAAACCAGATGGCTCCTTAAGAGTCTGTGTGGACTATAAATCCACACTCAACAAAGCCCTCCAACATCACCCATACCCCATTCCAGTGGTACAACAAATCCTTCACTCCCTGGGGGAAGGGAGGGTGTTCGCAAAAAACCGACCTGGCACAGGCTTACCAACAACTCCCAGTCGATGAACCAACATCACTGGCACAGACTATCGTCACCCAACAGGGGTGCCTTTAAATGCACCAGATTACAATTTGGGGTAAGCATAGCCCCTGGGATTTTTCAGAGCATAATGGAACGTTTATTGTCCGGGGTTAAGGGGACTATTCCCTACTTTGATGATATTCTAATTTCTGGAGAAAACCAATCGCAACTAAACCAAAGAATAAGAGAAGTATTGCATAGACTGCAATCTAAGGGCCTGAGGATCAAACCTGACAAATGCGTGTGGGGAACTGAAAGTGTGGAATTCTTAGGATATAGGATAGATGGGAATGGCATCCACCCCACTACTGAAAAATTAAAAGCTATCAGGGAAGCGCCAGAGCCAAAAAATAAAACAGAATTACAAGCATTTCTAGGCCTTCTTAATTTTTACTCTATCTTTTTGAAACAGAAGGCAACGGCAGCAGAACCCCTACACCAGCTGCTTCAGAAGGGAATTCCCTGGACCTGGGGCAAAACTGAGCACGAAGCCTTTTTTCAAATTAAACAATTATTAACCTCCAAAAGCGTGGTGGTTCAATATAGTACATTACTACCCGTCAGGCTTACGTGCGACGCATCACCTTATGGGGTAGGTGGGGTATTGGCACATGTACTGCCTAATAATACTGAAGCCCCAATCGCTTTCTTTTCCAGAACGATGACCAGCACTGAAAGAAATTATAGCCAACTAGATAAGGAGGCTTTAGCCTTAGTGGCTGGTGTTAAAAAGTTCCATAACTATCTGTTTGGAAGGAGGTTTGAATTGATCACTGACCACAAGCCTTTATTGGGCCTTCTGGCTTCTAACAAGCCAACACCTCCATTTATGTCCCCCAGACTAATTAGGTGGGCCTTATTTCTTTCGGGGTATCAGTATGAGCTCATTCACAAAGGGGGCAAAACCATCAACCACGCTGATGGCCTAAGTAGGTGCCCTATGTCAGACTTAGTTGAAGACCCGGCCCCATCTGAGGATGTGTTAATAATAGATTTTGAGGAGAATTCACTAACAACAGCAAAGGAGGTGGCTGCGCACACCCAGCAAGACCCAACTCTACAAAAAGTTATAAATTGTGTACTAAAGGGATGGCACGGAGACCCCGAGGAGGCAAAATTAAGTGAGTTTAAAACCAAAAGGTTAGAATTGTCATATATTAAGGGTTGTCTATTGTGGGGTGATAGAGTAATCATTCCTGAAAGCCTAAAGACTAAAGTACTCACTATGTTACATGTGGGCCATCCTGGTATTGTCAGGATGAAGAGTTTAGCCCGGGGGCACTTGTGGTGGCCAGGTCTGGACACAGACATTGAACGGTGGGTAGCCAAGTGTGACCCATGCCAGGAGTCACGACCTAATCCCCCCAAAACAGCTCCAGTAGAATGGGAGAAACCTGCTGGGCCTTGGTCCAGGATACACATTGATTTCGCAGGCCCAATAGGGTCTCAGTATTTTTTGATTGTGGTAGATGCTTTCTCAAAATGGGTTGAAATAATTGCAATGAGTAATATAACCACTTGTGCCACCATAAGGGTTTTACACCATTTGTTTGCCACTCATGGCTGTCCTGACATCTTGGTGTCAGACAATGGGCCCCAATTGACAGCCAGGCAATTTGAAATATTCCTAAGTAACTTGGGGGTCAGACACGCACTCATATCACCTTACTCGCCATGGGTTAATGGTCTGGTGGAACGGTACGTTAGGGTGGCCAAGGAGGCATTGTGTAGAGCAGGCCCTGGAGAAGTACAGCAACATTTGGACCAATTCTTATTAACACAGCATATTACACCCAATTCCCAATTCCTGCAGAAATCTTAATGGGTAGAAAACTCAGGTCCCCTCTGGACAGTTACACCCACGGTATTGTAATAATAATTGTCATGATTATATGTCTGTAACTCCTGAAAGGAATTTGTACCTGGGTCAAAATGTTTTCGCAAAAATTTTTGATGGGGGGTTAAACTGGATTAAGGGAAAGATTGTACAGCAAACTGCTCCCAAAAGTTACTATGTACAACTAGAGGATGGCCACATGTGGAAGTGGCACATTGATCACTTGAGAGGACGCATTGAATCCTCCCATGAACAAACCGCTAATGTAAACTCTTCCCCCCATCAGACTTTTACACACAACCCGATTTATTGGAATTACAAATGGACTTACCAAGCCAGGAAAGGTCCTCCAGCGACGCTGAGCCATCTTCGTCCTCAGAGGTCGGTGTTGTGCCTGCCCACTCAACTCAGCGGGCCGGAGCTCAAACTCGGCCCCAGCCACACTGTGGAGGTACAGGCGAACCGACCTCCACCGTTGAAAGCGAGGACTCAAATGATCTGCGCAGGTCGGAAAGAGCCTCACGTAGACCAAGCAGATTGGAGGACTATATCACATGGTTGACTGATTGACATATTCCAGACTAAGGAGGGAGGGGTGTTAAATCCTATGTAAATAAGTTGAATCCTTGTACAAGCTGTCTCCGGGCAGATAATGTAAATAATAAGAGGTCGCGTCTGATTGGTTCAGACGTATGACAGTTCTCTTTTGGCGGGAGCCGCGAAAGTATAAATAGAGCGGCTTTTCTCATTGACAGCAGACGCGTTCCCTGCTGAATGTCACTTTCCTAAAAAGAGCTAAAATAAAGGAACCGTCTTTGAACCTGCCTGTCTCAGTATTCTTCAAGTAGAATAAAAACCTTAGGAAGATAAATGTGATTGAGGGGTGAGAAGAGATGAATCCAAGTCTCAAAAGCCAAGGTGCCTTAATTCCGAGAATGTACACCCATGTGTTTGCAATCCACACCTCCATTTTCAAGAACTATCACATTTTTAATACATAAATCTCCTATGCAACTCTGCATTTTTTCAATATTTTTTCCCCCTAGCTCACTAACCATTTATTTTCTTTTTTCTAATCTCTGGATCAAGCTATTAGGACAAAGGTTTGAAGCTAAAGCACAAGAACTATTGTGCGTGAGGCTCAGAGAGAATCCTAAGAGAGAATTCATATTTAACCAATACTTACACCAACCATGTGCATGGTTTTTCTGGAAGAAGGGGTATTTTGGCTCAGACCTAGAAGGCCAAGGGAATTGACCTTTCTGTAACAACACAGGAAAACCAGCTGTGCCGTGATAGGAATTTTCTCCATGGATTAATTTTTCTCAAAGTAGCTGAAGGGTCATTGCACTTCATTTGCTTCTGCAATGTGTTCCAGAATATGAACTTTAATAAGGACTCAATGTGTATATTACTCACTCTTGACAAGTACCCATTCAGTGACATTCATATACTAGTAAAAGAGAGCATGGAAACAATAATGCACCAATAAAAGAACAGGACTATAATAAACAGGGTCCTTGAGATAGCCCATATTTTCCACAGCAAAGTGGAAAATATATACCATATGTCACACTGTTCTCGTTCATGCTGACTTCATTATCTAATCCAAGGATTAGAACTGGTGACAGTGGAAAAAACACCTCAATCTAGAAGGTCATAAAAATCTTTACGTTAGGGATATTCAAAATGTTGGTACTCGCTTTTATAAATATGGTATTATGTGACCAAATTTCACAGTTATTCATAGAAGGGCATGCAAGTATTTTTTTTAAAAAAAAATAGCTCGTTTGTGTTATTGAGCATCATCCCAATCCATTGAAAAGTAAAATGTTGCTGAAATGTTATTTTAATAAAGGCACCCCTGTTTATCTTATCTTTATACATGGTTGGTGGAAATGGCTTAATAGTCCATGTTTCATTTTTAAAAGCAGCACTTTGGTTGCTCTTATGCAATGCCAATTATTGCTTTTCTCAGGCCTTTGAGAGGAAGGGCAGTGGAGATAATACTACATATAATAGTGGCATCTAAGGTATCACTCATTTTTTGAAATTATTAGATGACTCAATAATTTTCACTCAAGCCAGTAACCTTGACTTGAACATTCATCAGTTAAAATATCATGCCAATAGCTATTTAAGTATTTATGTATTTTTTTTAAAAAAATCCCTCTTTTATCGGTGACTGAGTTCAATTGAGAACAAAATTGCATGACACAGGATATGAAGAAGTTTCAAATGAATATTCTAATGAATATTTTAATCCAGGCTTCTCAAAGTTTCAAAAAGGTTCTGGGTCATTATATTCCCTATTATATCTCTGTTCATTTTAATTCCTCATAAAATTCCAACAGCTAACTATTGTTCATCCATGACTTCTTATCTAGAAGTCAATTCAAATGAATTCAATGGTACTTCTGTACAGACAAGATGGTGCAATTAGCTCTTTTTTAAAGTTCTCCCCAATTCCATATTACACATTAAGCCTTACCGATTAGGAATAAGTTGAAATTATTCATTTTTTTAAAAAAGTTCATTGGGCAGTGCTGAAGCAACTTAGCAATACTTTTCTGGCCATATTTGGAAAATGTTCACTTCCTACATTAATGTTGCTCCTTTTCTGCGCTCATATTCTCAGTTTTCACTTATTTCTTTGTTAAATTTATTTGCTGCCTGTCTCACTTTAGGGGTCCTCCAGGTGGCTTACAACAATAAAAAGGAAGAAACAGAAGTAAAATAATAGAACAATGAAAATAAACAATGAAAAAGAACATGAGAATGCATCAATATGACAACAAAAAATGGATGGGTGGAGAACTAAGAGAAAGGATGGGGGGCGGGAGATGGATTATGCCATCAATGCAGCCTCTGATATTTATTTATTTTATTTTATTTATTTATTTATTATTAGAGTTGAAAGGGACCTTACAGGCCATCAAGTTCAACCCCCTGTCTGAGCAGGAAATCCTACATCAACCCAGCCAAATGGCAGTCCAATCTCCTCTTGAAAGTGTCCAAAGTTGGGGAGTCCACAACCTCTGCTGGCAGGCCATTCCACTGTCAGGATATTCTTTCTTATCTCCAGGTAGAATCTTTCCTTGGTCAGTTTCCAACCGTTGTTTCTCGTCCGGCCCTCTGGTTCCCTGGAAAACAGTGTGCCCCCCTCCTCTCTGTGGCAACCCCTTAAGTACCTGTATACAGCTATCATGTCCCCCCTAGTCCTTCTTTTTACTAGACTATCCATGCCCAGTTCCAGCAACCTTTCCTCGTATGACCTGGTCTCTAGTCCCTTTATCATTTTAGTTGCTCTTTTCTGCACCCTCTCTAGAGTCTCTATATCTTTTTTGAAGTGTGGTAACCAGAACTGGATCCAATACACCAGGTGCAGTCTGACCAGGGCCTTATAGAGTGGTATTATTACCTCTCTGGTCTTGGAGTGTATCCCTCTGTTCTGGCCCATGTTTAGCTGGTTATCCACTAAGACTCCAAGATCCCTTTCACAGTCACTTTTGCCTCTGATACTTCCATTTGGATAGTCAAGGATGATCTGTATGTTTATATGTTGCTCACTTTATTTCAGGTTTAAAAAATATTCATGTGATCAGATTTGATTGGCTGGCTAACACAATGAATGCATTGTTATGAATGCATTCAGGAAGAAGAATAAAGCAATAGCTAGAAGGAGGGAAATGGTAGAAAAGCAACCTACCTGGGGGAAATAATCTAATGTACAGAAATTTTAAAATGTTAATAGAATCATATACTATGTGAGGTTTGGAGAAGTGGGAATTACCCAGGACATTTTCCCTTCTAACATCATAATGTTTGTATTTGAATGAAAGACGCAGTGATACTGTGCAGAGTCACACTCAAAATCTTTAAAAGTCCATTTCCCCCCCCTTTATTGGAGGTTTGGAGGTCTTGGATTATTTTCTTCTTCCGAATAAATATTTCTCAGCTGTGCAATACTTTATTTAGTATGCACTTGAAATATATATTTGCCACACTTTTAATAAATCAAACAGATACTGAATGGGTAATATCTGTCTTGCTATAATGCTTATGAAAAAGAACTTGGAATTCTGGTTGATTACAAACTGCATATGAATTACTAGTATGATATGGCTGCCAAAAAAAAAAAAAGGAAGAAAAAAAAAGCTGGAGGGAGCAGAGAGAGAATGTGGTTTTAGAGAGAATGAATGGAAGAATAGTTTCCAAATCCCAGGAAAACATACTCCTATTTTATTCTGCCAGACCCCAGTTCAAGTGTATTGCTCAATTCTAGGCAATACACCAAGCAATACCAGGCACCAAGTATACGGATAATATGAAGAGGTTCAGAGAAGGTCTATCCAGAAATCTGTATATTAAATCTTATTATGACAGACTAAGAGAGACTTATTTATTTATTTATTTATTTATTGTTAGAGTTGGAAGGGACCATGCGGGTCATCAAGTTCAACCCCCTGCCTAAGCAGGAACCCTATAGCATCCTAGCCAAATGGCAGTCAAATTTCCTCTTAAAAATGTCCAGAGTATTGGAGTTTACAACGTCCGCTGGTAGGTTGTTCCACTGGTTGATCGTTCTGACCGTCAGGAAGTTCTTCCTTATTTCCAGGTTGAATCTCTCCTTGGTTAGCTTCCAGCCGTTGTTCCTCGTCTGGCCCTCCGGTGCCCTGGAGAATAAAGTGATCCCCTCCTCTCTGTGGCAACCCATCGTATACCTGTAGACTGCTATCCTGTCCGCTCTAGCCCTCCTTTTCTCTAGGCTATCCATGCCCAGTTCCCGCAGTCTCTCTTCATAAGTCTTGGTTTCTAGACCCCTGATCATTTTGGTCACTCTTTTCTGCACCTTCTCAAGAGTTTCAATGTCTTTTTTGAAGTGTGGTGACCAAAACTGAACACAGTACTCCAGGTGTGGTCTGACCAGGGCGTAGTAGAGTGGTATTAAGACTTCCCTGGTCTTGGAGTGTATTCCCCTGTTGATGCAGTTTAGGATTGTATTGGCTTTTTTGGCTGCTGCTGCACATTGTTGGCTCATGTTTAGTTGATTATCCACCAAGACTCCGAGATCTCTTTCGACGTCGCTACTGCTGAGAGGGGTTTCTCCCAGTCTGTATGTGTGTCCAGGTTTTTTTTTACCTAGGTGAAGAACTTTGCTCTTGTCGATGTTGAACATCATTTTGTTGGTGTGGCCCCACTGTGTTAGTCTGTCCAGGTCTTTCTGTAATTTGAGCCTGTCTTCAAGGGTGTTGGCTACCCCCGCCAGCTTGGTGTCGTCTGCGAATTTGATTAGTTGCCCTTCTATTCCCTCGTCCAGGTCATTAATGAAAATATTGAAGAGCACAGGGCCCAGGACAGAACCCTGTGGTACCCCACTGCCTACTTTCTTCAATAACTTATATTTAGGCTTGAGAAAAGCCAATGGAAGGATACTTTCAAGGGAGGGGGTGTTAAGCAAAGGAAACCAAGATCTGTTGTCACACATACCAGAGCAACATACAGAATAACGAATTTTACTTCTATTGCTCGGATTTTTTTCCCAGGCATTCAAAGACAATTGAATGCCTAGAAAAAAAAAATCCTAGCCATAGAAGCAGATTGACAGTGGATCCAATTATTGAAAGAAATAATTTAGGGTTCTTTGGTACTCTCTGAGCTTGGTTATTTTCTTGCTGACATTTCATTACCCAACTAGGTAATGCTGATGATGTTACCAAGTTGGGTAATGAAACAACTGTAAGAAAACAACCAAGCTCAGAGAGCACTAAGGACCGCCAGTTCAATCCCAAGATATAAATATTCCTTTCTATTACAGAAATATTTGGCTCTCCTTTGCTGAAAATATTTGGTTGGAGGCTGGAGTGCCATCTATTGGAGATGCTTTAATGTGGATATTTGTACAGAGAAAGGCTGAACTCATTGATAGCTGACGTAGCTCCTTCCAACTCTATAATTCTATAACTAGCATAAGCCTAAGCAATCAGGCATACTATTCCCCATTTGTTTTATGATAAGATGTAATTCTATTTTTATAGTCTGGCAGTTATATATTTTATCCCAGGTAAAAGCAGTAATGTTTCATGTTCCCAAATGAGGATAAATAAATACCATTTGCGGTGGCTGGGCTTTTACCTTCCATTTTCTTGTTATTGACTAAAGCTCTAGATGCCCACTGTAAATTGTGTTTAAGTCACATTACATACAGAATTTTTTAAAATATATTTTCATTGTGCTCCCTGGTTCCACAAACAGGCCACCACATAAATGATGTGGAGAAAATCAGCTTTTTCTACAAGTTTTACTCTTGATCATTTTGAAAAAATAATTATGAGTACACTCACATTCTTTATTAAGTAGCACCAATATAAGATGAATAAAATACAGCTGTTACTCAGAAATATCACAAATATAGAAAGGTATAGCAGGATATTATTATCTTTAAATCATGATAAGCCAAACACTGAATAGAAGAAGGATTTCGGCCTTGGTATATTCGGGTTTCTTTCCGTGTAGGATTTGGAAATTTCTGGCGACGTTTCGACGAGGTCCCACTCATCATCTTCAGGCTGGTGTTTCTGTCCTTGTTCTGGGGTGAACACAGCGAGACCTGAGCTGCCTTCCTTCTATAAATACTGGTGGCTGGGTGTGGTTTGATGGCTCAGCAACTGCCTGCTGTGTAGAAACTTCCTGGTGAGTCAGTGGGGTAACATCAACGACCCCAATTGCTGAGCCATCAAACCACACCCAGCCACCAGTATTTATAGAAGGAAGGCAGCTCAGGTCTTGCTGTATTCGCCCTAGAACAAGGACAGAAACACCCGCCTGAAGATGACTAGTGGGACCTCGTCGAAACGTCGCCTGGCTTGTATCTCCTTAATGCTTAAGAAGATCTCTCAGGCTTTCCAACTTCCCAAAGCACAAAGGAAATAAATACCATCCCAGGATGTTTTCTAGAATCTAGCATTCAAAAGCATGTTGCTTCTGATTGTGGAGGTAATATATAGCCATCATGCCATGGGTGATATTGGGGACGTGGTGCTACAGAGGCTTAATGATGCTGGAACTACTGGCCAGAAATGATCTGCCTTTAGTTCAAGCCTGGTTCTGTGAAACAGAATAAACTCCCATTGCTTGATACCTATCTCCTGCCCACCCAGGTGTTCAAAAACATGCAATATTGTAAAGAAATAAATGTGTATCACTTTGGTGGGAAAAACCAAGTTAGATTTGGAAGATAAGATTGGCATCAGTGATAGGTTCCTACTGGTGCGCTCCAGTGGTTGGTTCTGGTAGAAGCCCGCTGATTGCGTAATTGTGTGTGCTACATTTACCCACCTTTAAAAAAAAATCACATTTTTTGGCTCTTTGTGTTAATATTACAATTTTAGAAGGTAACCCAACCCAACCAGCCAGCCACAGACGAAGAAGCTGAAGTCTACAAATGTACACTCTACAGCAGGAGTTCTTGAGAAAATATATTTACTTCTTTGTAGCAAAAATTATCTTATCTATTTACACTATTACCTTTACTCTATCTCACTATACACAAGCCACACTACAACTAGTCAACAACCACCATCAACCACTACTATCAAACCTATGCAAAGATGTCTTACATTTTATATATTTATCAACCAATCAGGTTGTGGCATGCTTTGTTGACTCATGATGATTCAGCATTATTTATGTATAAAAGTCATTACAATGATTACAGTTCTTCCCCCTGCATTGGGATATTATATCAGGTTAGGCCTAATCCTGACACTCTGCACAAGCGTAGACATAAAACTGTCCCTCTGTGCATGTGCAGAGAGCCAAAAGTGTGTGAGAGGATGCATAGCAAGCACATACACAGTCGTGGTAGCAATGCACACTGGTAGCAAAACGTAAGTGGAATCCATCCCTAATGGTTGGACGTGAGGCACGACAACACGAAGGGAAGGGGGGGGGTGAGACTGGTAGAGGAGCCCAGAAGAGTTGGCCATCCAAGCACAGCTACTTAGTTGGCGTAAAGCAAGTTCAACTCCTATAGTGCACCAAGGATAGGCACATAAGCACTGAACAGAATGCACTAGCTTTTTAGGCTTTCAGGACTGCATTGTGTAACTAGCATGCATAGATTTTCCTGTCATTGTATGCCATATGCTAAATAATAAACAATAATGTCATTGATAACCTTGCTATGAAAGGGACTGATCTCATTTACAAACTAATCAAAATTGGAAGCTTGCATTTTATGAAAACTGGTACCCTAATTTGGCTATGTTTTGCCTCACCATTTTTCTACTTTTATACCTTTCAGTTTCATTGGTTGTATGGAGGACTTCTATTATTAAAGGAAACAAATCCCTATTTACTTACTTTACCTTTTTATATTCAAGAGCCTTATTTTCCTACACTTACAAAGAGCATTTTATTTTGATTTATGGATGTGAGGCACTGGTAGTTTTTTCCCCCCTTTGGCCTTGGATTTGAACTTCTTTTAAGTTGCCTCGGTTGTGTGCTATTCTTCTCACATTCCCTTGGTAGCAGCTTGATGATTCATCTTCAAAATCTTTCCAAGTTATTGGGGATTCTGACACAACAATTGAGACTCACTGAACTGAAGAGTTTCATTCAGATTTTTAAAGAGAAACATTGCACAGATGGTAACGGAAAAACTGACTATGAGAAATGAAGAAGAAATATTTTTGTTTAATTCAAATCGTTATCTTTCTTCTTTCATTTCCCAGAATTTAGAAGCAAATGTGAGAAAATAGGGTTTAAGAAATGTGAGAATAGGGTAAAGAAGGGAAAAGTGGGAAATAAAATTTACATTTCTAAACATAAACATTTCCAGAATAACTGGTTTAAAAATAACTATTTTTGCTTTTGTATTTTGGTGTTGGAATAAGATTCCTGAGAATACCATGCACAGCCAAGAACACAAATGGATCATTGAACAAATCAGCCCAGAGTTCTCACTTGAGGCGTAAATGACCAGGCTCAAATTATCCTACTTCAATTACATTGTGCAAAAGATCTAGATCTAGGGAGAAGACTCTAATGCTAAGAAACGTGGAAGAAAAGTGAAGAAACAGGCAACCAGCTTGATTGGATGGATAGATAGACTTATATATTTTTTAATTTATTAATTTGTCCAATACACAAATACATAGGAAGAAAAATAGACATGTGATAATATAAAAGAGGGTGAAAGTGAACTTAGAGGAGAGGATATATGAAAGGAAGAGGACATATATGATAGGGGAAAGAAAGGAAAGACAATTGGACAGGGGACGAAAGGCACACCAGTGCACTTATGTAGGCCCCTTACTGGCCTCTTAGGAACCTGGAGAGGTCAATCGTGGAGAGTCTAAGGGAGAAGTGTTGGGGGTTAGGGGTTGACACAATTGAGTCCGGTAATGAGTTCCACGCTTTGATAACTCGATTGTTGAAATCATATTTTTTACAGTCAAGTTTGGAGCGGTTCGTATTAAGTTTGAATCTGTTGTGTGCTCTTGTGTTATTGCAGTTGAAGCTGAAGTAGTCATTGACCGGTAAGACATTGCAGCATATGATCTTGTGGGCAATACTCAAATCGTGTTTTAGGCGCCGTAGTTCTAGGCTTTCTAGACCCAGGATTGTTAGTCTATTTTCGTAGGATATTCTGTTCCGAGTGCTACTTAGTTACAGTAGCAAAGACGCTGCAGTTGGAAGAGCTTAAATTAGAACAAATCACCACCAAGAAAATCTATCTATATGATTGTTAAAAGTTGACAACAACTTGATAACATGTAATCTATCAACCAATTCATATCTCTCTGTTTCAAAAAATGTAGGAATTATGCCTTATTACAGCTACTGTGGAATTCTTGGAGGTGCAAATTCATTGCAAAACTCTTGCACATTCGCAATTCAAACTGCAGTCCAGAATTTGCCACTCATATCGCATAGCATCCCATGCAAAACCTAGCAACCTACCCTTGAAAGTTATGAACTTTAAATAAAACACTTTATCAACTGAAGCTGCAATCTTGAGATAAACAACTTTCAATTAAAACTTACATCGTAGAATTTATAGAATGCATCACTCTATTTAAGTTTAGTGATTTTTTTTAAAAAAAATCAATTCCTGTAATATTTATGTGTAAGGGTTTTTTTTCTGAGGGATAAGAGCATGTCAGTGTAAATAGGAAGAGAGAGATAGTACAATAGATTTAGGAAAAGCAACGGAGAAATTTGACAAGTCTAGTTAAAAGTTCCCGCTTCATGGATTACTGTCTTGTCGAGGCAAAGGGATTCAATGAAACTATGACCTATGCGGTACAGGGCCACCCAAGATGGACAAATCATAGCAGAGAGCTCTGACAAAATATGATCCACTGGAGAAGGAAAAGGCAACTCACTCTAGTATATTTGCCATGAAAACCCCTTGGACAGTACCAAAAGGCAACAAGATATGACGCTGGACGATGAGCCTCTCAGGTTGGAAGGTTCCCAATATGCTACTGGGGATGAACAGAGACCTAGTACTAGCAGCACCAGAAAGAAGGAAGTGACTGGGCCAAAATGGAAAGGACACTCAGCTGTGGATATATCTGGTGGTGAAAGGAAACTCTATACTCCATAGGAACCTGGACTGTAAGATCCATGAATAAAGCTGGAAATGGTCAAACAAGAGAGGACAAGACTGAACATCGACATCTTAGGAATCAACAAAGTAAAATGGACAGGAATTGGTGAATTTAATTCAGATGACCATCAGGTATACATACTTCTGTGGACAAGAATCCCTCAGAAGAAATGGAGTAGCCTTCATCCTTATATAAATAAAAAATGTAAATGTTGTTTGTTCAAAATCTTAAATCTCTGAAAGTTCTTCACCGATTGCTTTGAAATTTTGACACAACGCTGCATTCGAATATACATGTGTTTCTATATACCTACTATTATATAGATGTCACACCTGTGACAGGTAAAAACAGCAGTATTGAAGCTGCATGGCAAATTCTTTCATTTCTCATACATGAACAAAGGACCTGTTGCCCTAATTAGATTGATTCTGGCAGAAATTCAATCCCAAAATGACATAGCCTTGGCTCTTGCATCATCTGAAATAGACGTGGCACTGCTTCCAGGTGGAATAACTGCTCATTCTGCTTTGAAATTGCCACTCAGCATGCAACATGCAAAGGTCTTGACAGGAGCTTTCAAAAGTGAAGATGTCCTCATTCCCCACATTCCTATGATTCTAACGGATATGCCATTTCAATTTTCATAGATTGGAATTCCCAATTCAATTGGCGTTTGCAATCATCATCAACAAAGCTCATGACCAATCTTTAGAATTGTGTGGTTTAGATCTACACATTGCTTCTCACATGGACAAATATATGTTGCATGTTATAGAGTTGGCAAACCAGACAAACCAGACTGAGCCACAGCAATGAATAATTGTAGGAATAGTTTAGCAATCTGATTGTGTAAGAACCAGTTGTTCTATTAGTTAAGGCACCAGTCCAGAATCCAAAAACCTATTGTGCACTAGTCCCATATTAAGCATGAAGCCAATTGAATGACCTTGGGCCAGTCACACTCTCAGCCCTAGGAAACAATTAATGGCAAACCACGTCTGAGAAGATTGCTCAAAAATCTGAAGGGATTTGTCCAGGAAGTTACTGTTCTGTCGGGCTTTCTGGTAGACTCTTCCCGGAGATGGCTTACAAATAAAAATATAACTAAGTAACAGAAATAAGTGTAGATATTCCAAGAACGTGTAATGTTCTGGAACAAGAGTGCAGCCTCTGATATTGTTACAATGCTGCATTTGTTCATGGTTCAAGGGAATTTACATCATCATTCTCTCAATGCAGGTATGTGAATACTTAGGTGACATAGAAAATATCAGGTGATGTGCCTAATTGTTATCTCTCTAATAGTAGCTCTTTTGATAAATAGAATAGAAAATAAGAAAAATAGTTAGAATAGGATCTTGTAACCTTGAACAATCCTATCCTGTGAATACCTGTTTTGATCATTCTCATTTTATTTGTATTGTTGTTATTGTGAATTATCTGTGACAACTTTTAGCATGCATAATCTTCTGTGACACTGTGGCATCAGTTGTAGTCATTGAGGCAGTGATTCTATCCTAGGTCTTTAAAACATTGTGGCAGCTCTGACAAGGGCAAGATACATGTTTCTTACAGAGAGGCAATAAATTGAAACAGAAATGAAAAGAGTCAAGAACAAGGGTGGGAACGTAGGACTGGGAGGGAAAATTTCAGAGATGCAGAAACAATTGATTTCTATAAATAAAAAGAGTAAATGCCAGGTGGAGACCAAAGATGAATGAGCAGTCCCAAAAAGGAGTTTTCAGGACCCTCCACCAGAAGTCATATCCATCCCTGAACCCCAGTATCAGTAATAACACTAGTAATAAAAGTAATCTAAATGTATATTCTGTCTGACTCTCAATACCTCTGCACAATATACAATAATCAAATAAATAAAAATAAACCCAATCAAAGCTAAACATTAGTGAATGTAATGAAGAGGGTAGCTTCAATCTCCCCTGCTCATTGTAGAGCAGGGGCATCTGTCTCTCAGAGGGAAACTTGCTCCAGAGGTTCTCATGATGCTACAAGGAAAGTCCAAGTCCTGGATTCCAAAAGGTGGCATTATTTAATTGAAGGAACCCAGAGCACGCCAACTATGCAAGATTGAACTGCATTTAAATGAACCGACCTAATTGATCATGCCAAGACTAATATGGTGATCAAAATAGGGGATTCTGCTAGAGAAGGGGTGGGCAATTAATTTGGCCATGGGGCCGCATGAGAAATTGGGATGGTTTTAGACGGCCAGATAAAACTTTGTCGGGGCGGAGGGCCACAGTTCGCCTGTGCAGAGGAGGCCTCCCTGGCGGCCCCTCCCTTTGGGAGTCGGGTCTTCCTGGTCTGCAGCTGCTGCTGCCACCCCCCCTCCACTGCTGCTGCTTCTCCTTCTTCCTCTCCTTCCTCCACCGCCACCACTTCCTCTGCTGGCCCACAACCCAATCGCCACCGCTGCTGCTTCTCTCTCTTTCGGCCGCTCGCTCGGCTCTACCAAAGCATCTCTCTCAGGCTCCTGATGTCACCCACAGTGACCTCATCGCCTAGCGCTCACCTTATTGTCAATGTCCTGAGCCGCCTCAGGCAGAGGAGCTGCGCGGCTGCCTCTGGACCGCCGTTTTCAGGCTCCCGCCGCAGTCCCGGGGTAGGAGAACTTTTTTAAAAAGCGGGACATTTTTAACAGATAGCTGGCAGGCTGGTCACAGACAGTGGGTGGACCGGATGCGGCCAGTGGGCTGCCCCTTGCCCAGGTCTGTGCTAGAGGATAAAAAAAAACCAAGATGACACTGGTAGAGACATCTGCAGGTGAATTAATGTATACTGTTCAAAAATATAAAGGGAACACTCAAATAACACATCCTAGATCTGAATGAATGAAATATTCTCATTGAATATTTCATTTGCACAACTATTCCATTTGCACAACAGCATGTGAAATTGATTACCAATCAGTGTTGCTTCCTAAGTGGACAGTTTGATTTCACAGAAGTTTGATTTACTTGAAGTTATATTCTGTTTTTTAAGTGTTCCCTTCATTTATTTGAGCAGTGTATATAGAAGCATCATACCATGCTCTTTCTGTCACATTCTTGATTTTATTTTTTAATTGATAGACCATATGGACATCTCTGGATTATAAAACACTTCTCACAGATTTACACAATGCTTTATGGATTCCTAAATTTGATGGAATAGATGATACTTTCACATGAATAGAAAACAAATATGGATTTGGTTTGTTTATGATACCCAGTTTCAAGAAAACTCTGGTAAATATACTAGTCCAATGAACAAATTAAAAATACATTTTAAAAACTCCTCATATTCATCCAACCAAAACAACACTCTCCAACATAGATCACTTCTGTGCCTGGCATGACCATTAAAATCACAAAGGGGTGGTCTGACATTTGAAAAAATCTGTCCCCAGAAAGGAGAAGACAAGACAAATAAATATTTATCCAAACTGGCTAAAACCTATTCAAGCAACTGAGGCAGCTGACATTTGACATATGCGTAGCCAGACACAACAAAAATCTGCAAATACTTCTGTGGCAAGTCTTGAGTTGAATCCTCAACTAAAAAACAGATAGCTTAAGAAACGTCAAGCTCACGAAATGTCTACAACTGGGAGACTTTTATAAACATAAGCAAAGATTGACATGACATTTGCTTCATAACATCATCAGTATTCTTACACATGGCAAGTCATGACCTATAGAACAGAATGTTGGAATAATAAGAGCATTCCATTGCCTCTTCATTAGGTGATCCAGAGACTTTTTTCCTTAGCAGCTAGAAACAGAGACATACGCTTCAGAATGCAAAGTTAACACTGACTGCTGCAAAAACTGCATCATCACATTCAAGTTTTATGGAAGAACATTAATCTTGATCAACGGTGAGCTGGTCCCAGTTTGGACCAGTTTTTAGAACTGGTAGCGGCAGCAGCGGGAAGCTCTGCCCAGTCACCCAGAACAGCAGAGTCTTTTTGTATAAGACGAGGCCAAGAGATCACCATTTGTGCTCTGGAAGGCTGTAGACATCTACAGGATTTGTGGTTGGTTTGTGAGTTTGAGCAACCAGGAGCCATGGAAGTATCATGAACTCACAGTCTTTCAGGACACTGGGTTTATTTAAAATCTCATTTTCTTAATCCCATTTGGATTATAATTGTTTTAAAGCTAAATTAAGTCTTCAGAAAAACAGAACAATAAATCACCCCATGATTGAGCATTTATTCCATAATTAAAGAAAGGAGTAAAATACCAATTTTAAGAATTTAAAATCACCAGCAAAAAATTGACAAGAAAAATTTAAACAGATTAAGAGTACAATCAATCTTTAAAAAAATATTTTTGTGAAATATGTTTTTAATTAAATAATACAAACCTTTGTGAGGAGACAGACTGTTTAAAGTTTTAGTGAAGAGATTGATGAACTCTGCAAAATAAAAAGGAAACCTGAGACAGACCATGTGATTAGAGAAGTATAGTATGTCAGAGGGACAAGCTAAATGCATCTATTGCTTAAAACATCCATTAGCATCAGTTATCATATGTTATCATTGTTATCTCCCTAGTACTTCATGTAGCTGGGCTAACAATTACTCCTCTGAGTTCCCTGAGATGAGTACATCGTCAAAATAGGGGACCACCTCCCCCCCATCATAATCTGGAACAGTCCCGGGGCCATACAGACCCCAAACTGCAGCCAGTTGCATTTGAAAGGCCCCCCCCCCGTGTGTAACTATAATCTGGGCTTCTGCTGTGGCTGCATTTACAGGCATTTGTTGGTAAGCCTGTGCCAGGTCAAGTTTTGAAAAGATTTTCCGTTGCCCATCGAGTGTAATAAATGCTGTACAACTGGCACAGGATAGGAATTAGGTTACAGGGCTTTATTTATGGTACCTTTGTAGTCCATGCACATCCTAATCGAGCCATCTGGCTCCATGGGGTGATGATGAAGCATGATCAGTCCAGGACCCTTAGGGTTATTAATTTGTCCAGCTTCTCATCCACTTTAGAGCACAAATGGGATTCTGCATGGCTTGAGTCTAATGGGGTTGACACTGGGATCTAGATTAAATGACATGGGATTGCACTTATATTTACCTAGACTCCCATCAAAGATGGTCTGGAAGTTTGTCTAGTCTGTCTTCTTGGATGAGGTTCAGCCTAGTGACGCTGATGCCGAGAGTCTTGAACCATTCCACTCTCAGCAGAGTCGGTCTATGGCCATCAATTAATGTTAGTGGCAGCTTTACTTTGTACTCTTTGAAGCTGATTGGAACCTCTGCCTGTCCCAGCACACAAATGGGGTTGCCCTGGAAATTGTTTAGCCATATATTTTGAAGTTTCAGCTGCTGCCTTGTGATGGTGAGCATGAGATGCTTCAGGGTACCCCAGGCCATAATGGTGAAGGCAGAGCCAGTGTCTATCTCCATATGAGCATCAATCATGCAAATTTATACTCCATACATCAGCATGTAACAATTTGCTATCTGCAGCAGCAGCAGTGTTACATCTCCACCCATGTGGAAAATATTCAGTATCTCCTGTAATTCTTGCTAACCTCCATTTCAAATTCCTGAGAGCTATTAAAATTAGTAGAGAACATCTTCTTGTTTAGAGATTGTGTGCATGATCCATATCTTCAGTAAAATAAAGGGCAGCTCCCTGCTGAATTTCTGTGCCATGTCTTTTAGAAGTTGAAAGGTATTGTGAAAATATTACCTCCTCATCCCGTTTCACTTTTTAAAAGAAAGTATGACTTCACTCACCTGAAAGTTTTTTAAAAGGATTCTTCAGTTCAGAACTAAAGAAGCTTCTTGGATAAGAAGTAAAACATCTTTAAGGAAAAACAATCAAAAAGCTCAGTTGACTCATAAAGCTAAAAGAGAGTAACTTACCCAAAATCATCCAACCACCATATCTGGCTCTCACTAGACTTTCCAGGGCCTATGGCAGGGCAAACATTCCTCATCATGGTAGATGCCTATTCTAAATGGCTGGAGGTGATCAACATAACTTCATTGATGATGGAAGTCGCACTAAGAGCCTTCAGGAAGCTGTTCGCAATCACAGCTTGTTAGACATCCTTGTATTGGGCAATGGCCTGCAACTGACAGCACAGAATATGGAATCGTTCCTGCCTGACCTCGGCATAAAACATGCACTCATCTCACCATTCAGTCTGGCTAGCAATGGTCAAGTGGAAAGAGAGGTGAGAATGACCAAATAAACTTTGACTAGAATGGGCCCAGAGAACTGGAAGGAATGGATCAACCAGTTCCTGTTGGCACAGCATATCAATCCATGTGCAGCCACAAGCTGGAGCCCTACAGAAATGTTAATGGGTCAGAAACTGAGGTTCCAACTGAACAGACTTTACTCCACCTATAATCCGGGGATGCCTCTGGAATCCCACAAACTAACAAGGACACTGACTGGATAATTTAGTTTTTGCACAAAACTTTTCAAGAGACACAAAATGGGTAAAGACTACAGTAATTGAAATCACAGGTCCCAAATCCTATAGAGTCACGTTGGACAGCAGTTGAGAGTGGTGAAGGCATATTGACCAACTTAAAAACAGGTTGGGAGATTCCTGGCTTTGCCAACCAGAGACTACAACCACAAATGAAGCCTCAGCAGAAAGGCAGGAGCCACACAAGTCTCCGCCTGCAGGATATCCAATACAAGCCACCCAGAAAACCACAGTGAGAACCATACCCTAGCCACAAGTTACCCAGAGAACCAGAATTCAAGCCTGGATGTGAACCTGCTGCCGCTGGAGTGGAGTGAAGTCAACTGGGACTGGAGAATGATGGGACAGAGATTTTAGCTGCCATGCCTGGAAGATGGTTCCAGATTTTTCCACAAAATGGAGAAGGAACAGCAACAGGCATGTCTGCTCCAGTCGTAGACTCCCAAGGAACTGAATTGCACAGGCCCAGTAGTACTATCATGTGTCCTGCTTATTTACTGGACTACGGGATGTAAGTAAGTTGCTGATTGGACATTCCAGAAACTAAGGGGTGTGTGTGTTCCATACTGACACGTGAAGCATAAATTTGCATATCCTCCACTAATTGCTATTCTAGCGGTAGCAGAAATAAACTGCTATCAATGACTAGAAGGCTTCAGGGAAGCCCTTAAAAGCGGCTTCCCTGCAGCCTTCCAGCAGTCCGTATTAGTTCTAGCTAATAGATCATAAAGGAGCTGAACTGTTCATACATCTTGACTTCATTCCTGCACAAATCTAACACAAATGGTCTTAATACCAAAGTGCTTGAAGCAATGGTGTTTGCTTTTGTTTCATTATGTTTAAAATAAAAAACAGAATTTCTGATTGGTAGTGCAATGTGAAATTACTCAAGCTATATCCAATAAATAAGCCATCAGAGGGAAAAATGAAAGCAATTCTTCAGTCAATATAATGAAGCACAACTTGAATAAATAACTGTTGAATGACAATCATTGTAAAATGACATTATTTCCTCTACTGAAAACCTGGTTAAGTTTTCCTTTCATTAATTCAGACCAGAAGCTTTGGTAAAAATAGAACTTTTGAAAGAAAACCTCTTTTAGAATTATATGACTACACTTGGTCATTTTTTATAAGAACTCCATGGATATTTTACCTGAAAGGAATGCTTACCTACGAGCAGTTTCCTTGAAGAAACCTTTCTTGGGAACGTCTGACCACTCTCAATCCATGTTAGAGTTACTGCTGTATTTACTGCCAATGTTATACAATATCAAAAGCATTGAGTTCTGCACAGGACCTACCAGCAGTTGCTGAAGAAATAAAGGCAAGAATAAATTGGTCCCACAGCAATTCCACCCTAAGTTAGTTAATTCCACCTTAAGAACAAACTAGCATCAAACTTCTTATATATTGCTTTTAAACAAATGTGTTATATGAAGATCACTCGCGGAGGTGGCGACCCATTTTGTATAAAGATATCAGCAGAAGTTTTGTTACCAAATATCCCATCGTTCATAAATCGTTCATCTAAAAGGCATGGCCTCCCCCCCACACTTTATGAAGCTTCCTGATGATTCTGGCATAATTTTTCTGCTTCTAACCTCCCTCCCAGTGTGGGTGATTTTTTTTTTAAGTAGGAGTTTGAAAGTGGTTGAGTGTAACAAATACACTCAAAGAAGGGGAAGGGCCTTCTATCTTGTTTAGAGAGTTAAGTTCTTCATTTTCCTTTTCAGAGACAGAGGAAGGTGGAATATTTAAAAATCAATTCTCAGCTCTGATGAATGAAATATAGCATTTCATTTTTTTCCTCATAAAGATAATCACCACAAGTCACAAAGATAAGGTAATGAATAGCCTAGGAATTGTATCTTAGGTTTTCTGTTTAGAAATAGCAAGTGGACTAGAATATCTTTCAGAGTATTTCAAAGTTTCAGCAGGATCCTCTTGAGAAACCCAACTTAACTTTGAAATCTCTTATATTGAAATAGTTTCCAATTTCCATTTTTAACCAGCAAAAGAATTTCTAGTTTTCCGCCTTGTTTTCAGATTACTTCAGAATTTTAAAATAATTTATTCTTGTATGTTTTATTAGCAGATAATAGAGTCAACTTTAAAAAAATTCTTTCACATTTGTCCATTTCTCTGAACTCTTTATGCACTCTGATTTGATATCTGTGGGAGAAAGTCTTCTGATATGTCTTTTTTTGAAATGGAATTGAAGCATGAGTAAGTAGAGAAATTAGAAGACTTCAAAGATTTGAAAGCAGGGTGCTCATACTCACTCTTTGGAGGGGCAACTGTCTCATACCCACTAATAAGAATTGTGGGATGAGGAAGGGGAGACTTTCTTTGTCATCCAATGAAATGAGAAGTTTCAATAAAATATTATGGCTTAATCATCTAATTAGAATGGGACACCTTGAGCTTGGAATATTGCATCTTTTCACAATATTCTAATTCTTTGAGATTGCGGATTTGAGGTTTTCATGAGCTGTACCCCATAATCACCACAATTATGACAAATCACAGCTTGAACTATCTTGCTTTGCATGTAACGAGTCTCTCTCATATATTAGTTTCATCTTTTAAGTTGAATTACTGAAACAAATGAACTTTTGCACAATATTCTAATTATTCAAGTATCATCTGTATGGCTAGAGGGGCCTTCTTATAGCTGGCACATCAATTGCAATCCTATCTGATGCAGGAGGACCTGGCAACTACTGTAATATGCTTTACATAAGGATGCCCTTCCAAACTGTTTGAAGATGCAGTTGGTCCACAACGCAATGGACCACATATTTACTGATTTTCAGAGCTAGGAGAAAAAAAACCCACCAAGTTTTGAAAGCACTGTGGTGTTTCCTAATTCCTTGTTTCTGGACACAATATGACCTCATCCCATTCCTAAGAGGTTTGCAAGAGGTGTGCATAAGCACACAAATGTGCCTACCATCCCCATTTATTTCCTGAATTCATAATCATGTTTATACTTACGTCTGTTAAGCTTGACAAAAATAAATAAATACAATAAAAATAAATGAAATTAAAGTGCTGGCGTTGACCTATGACTGGTTCAGACTTGGCACATGAATGTTTGCAGAATTGTCTATTCCAGCTAAAGTTGTACAAGTTATTAGCTCCTGATGGTTGCACCTTTCTGGGAAGTACTGTAAAAGGGAAGATGAAGTTAGAAGGTTCTGTTTTTCTGTGACAATTGTGCAGCAGTGGGCTACTAGCTGGAATGCTAAATTGGACTCGCCGCGGTGGCTTGTGAGTGCTTGCGCAACCAGCGCAATTTTCCTTCTGCACCTCTGGAGGTAGCAAAATCGTGCATGGAGCCACAGGTGCACCCATGTTTCAGCATGTGCAGAAGCAAAAAAATCTCGCTGAAACACGAGCGCACCTGTAGCTCTGTGCACGATTTTGCTACCTCCAGAAGCAAAATCGCGCTGGTCACGCAAGCACTCACAAGCCACGGTGGCAAGCCCAATTTAGCATTCCAACTAGTAGCCCACCACTGCAATTGTGGAATAACATTTCCTTGTTGTTTTTCAGAAAATTAGTGAAAACTGAAATATTTCAAAGGACAGAAAAAGGGAAAAAAATTAATAGATTCTTTGATATTTGAATAAATGATATTGGATTTCTCATGTTTAACTATCTAAGAGATCTTTTGTACCAAATTCATGGCCTAAATCAGGGGTCTCGAACCTTGGCAACTTTAAAACCCTGCTGTTCTGTTCGGGTCGTATGTGACCCGAAGCCAAGTTTGAGTCCCTGTAAAAAATTTTCCCTGCATATCTGAAACTTGAAATTTCATGACTTTTCATCATTTCAGGGGTTCTCTCTATGAGAATTTTTTTTTGGGGGGTGGGGGGCTTAGTTTTTGCTGGGCAAAACAACTTCCTAATGTTATGTTCGGGTCATATACGACCCGGACCGAAAACTCTTCATTTGAAGTGCTTATGTTTGGTCAATTTGAAAACTTTTTTCACTTGGAAAGTAGTCTGAACATTTCTGCACACAATGATATGAAAATTGAAATGAAAAAATTAATCCTTATTGGTTTATTTTGCACATAAATGTGCCACCCCCCCGTTTTTGTGATTTTGTTTCAATTTATGGATAGTTTTGCTTGCAAAATCCATTCTATTTTACTGGAGTTGGTGTGGGATTGGTAGCTTGAACATTTCTGAATATAAGAAAAATATAAAGGAACTGAAAAAAATGATTCTTACTGGTTTTTTAACATCAGAAATAACCCACCCATCCCCCGGCTGCTTGCAATCATTTTCACTTTTTATTTTTTTATGCTCCAAATCCGAAATATTCTTTAAAATCTTAGGCATTCATTTACTCAATTTAACAATGCTGATCATCAAAAAATATTTTTGGGGTGGTGGCTAATTGTTTTCTGGGCAAAAAAAATCATAACTTCGAATCTGTTTCTGTTCGTATATGACCGGACCAAAAATATTTTTTTTAGGTACTTGAATTTGATCTTTTTGAAAACTTTTTCAACTGGAAAACTAGTTTGAACATTTATGAACATAATGATATGAAAATTGAACTGGAAAAATTGAGACATATGTTTATTTTGATCAAAAAGCCCCTCCCCCCATCCTTTCTGAATTTCGTGTCAATTTCTATTTTTTAAGGCTACAAACCCCTAAGGAATTTTCCCCAAAAAGGTTTGATATACTAAATTGAACATTTCTGAACATAAGAAAAATATAAATGAACTGAAAAAAATGGTTCTTATTGGTTTATTTTTGCCACAAAAGGGCCACCCAACCGGCCTTGCTGTGTGCCATTATTGTCACTGTTTATACATATTTGTCTAGAAATATTTGGAATATCCTTTTGAAAATCAACCACATTGTAGCCAGATAACTAATTTTATGAAAGAAATCCATTTTACTAAAAAAAGTATGTAAGTTTGAAATTAACAGCATATTTTTTATATAAATTGAAATAAATTTATATGCAAAATAAACCAATATGCATCAATTTTTCCAGTTCAATTTTCATATCATTATGTTCAGAAATGTTCAAGCTACAAATCCCACACCAACTTTAGCAAAATAGAATGCATTCTGCTAGCAAAACTATCCATAAAGTAAAGACTATTTCACAAAAACGGGGGGAGGCATATTTATGTGCAAAATAAACCAATAAGGATTAATTTTTTCAGTTCAATTTTCATATCATTGTGTGCAGAAATGTTCAAGCTACCAATCCCACACCAACTCCAGTAAAATAGAATGGATTTTGCAAGCAAAACTATCCATAAATTGAAAAAAAATCACAAAAATGGGGGGGGCACATTTATGTGCAAAATAAACCAATAAGGATTAATTTTTTCATTTCAATTTTCATATCATTGTGTGCAGAAATGTTCAGACTACTTTCCAAGTGAAAAAAGTTTTCAAATTGACCAAACATAAGCACTTTAAATGAAGAGTTTTCGGTCCGGGTCGTATGTGACCCGAACATATCACTAGGAATTTTTATCGAATAGAACAGCAGGGTTAAGACTTATGGACTTCAACCTCCAGAATCCTTGGAGTTTAAGTCCACAAGTCTTAAAGTCGCCAAGGTTCGAGACCCCTGGTCTAAACCATCCTCTTCCTCCCATGATTTCCAAACAGTGTCACTGGGGTTCCTCAAATAGCATTTGAAAGGACTTCCCTCCCTCATGTTATCTTTTAATATATAGATTTAGATATTAACTGCCTCTGGTTGTGGAAGCTTCCATTTAACCAATATGGCTACTCTCCTGAGAATTCTGGCCTAACTACAGTGATCCCTCGATTAGCGCGGGGGTTACGTTCCAAGACCTCCCGCGCTAATCGATTTCCGCGTTATAGTGGTGCGGAAGTAAAAACACCATCTGCGCATGCGTGCCATTTTTTTCATGGCCGCACATGCACAGATGGTGGAGTTTGCGTGTGGGCGGCGGGGAAGACCAAGGGAAGGTTCCTTCGGCCGCCCAACAGCTGATCCGCTCCGCAGCGCGGAAGCAGCAAGGAGCCGAAGATAGGGTTTCCCCGTTGCCCAGGCAAAGGGGAAACCCCATCTTCAGCTCCTTGCTGCTGCCGCGCTGCGGAGCGGATCAGGTGTTGGGCAGCTGAAGGAACCTTCCCTGGGTCTTCCCGCCGCCCAGGCAAAGGGGAAACCCCAAGATCGCTTGCCACTTGCCGTATTGCAGCTTGGAGCCTTGCTTCGCCTCCTTCGCTGCAATACGGCAAGCGGCAAGCGGCAAGCGATCTCGGGGTTTCCCCTTTGCCTGGGCGGCGCTGGGGCCATGCGGAGCCACTCATCTAGGGGGGCGTGGACCGGCAAGGTGCCCTCCGCTCTCTCTCTTTCTCTCCCTGTTACCGGTGTGGGGCAGTAGCTACGTTCACTCCTTTGTCCTCCTCGCCGCTGACACAGCCCTTCCCGGCAGAGCCCTCCCCAACAGCTCCCACTGCCAGCGCAAAAAAGAAAAGAAAAAAAATCCCCAAAAGAGGCAGGCACAAAGCGGGGGCACAAGGGGAGCTGCCCGGCAGAGGTTGCTTTTTTTCTTCTCATGGGCAAGTGGAGGGGGGGGAGAGAAGGGAGGAAGAGAGTGTGAGAGAGGAAGAAAGAGAGAGAAATGATAGAAAAAAGGGGAGAAAAAAAGAGAAATGAGAAAATGATTGAAGCAGAGAATGACAGGAAAGAAAGAGAAAGAGACAGAGAAGTGACTCTTGGTGATGATGTATGACGTCATCAGGTGGGAAAAACCGTGGTATAGCAAAAAAAACCGTGGAGTATTTTTTAATTAATATTTTTTGAAAAACCGTGTTGTAGCGTTTCGCACTAATCGAGACCGTGCTAATCGAGGGATCACTGTATATCTCTATTTCCAATTTGTTGAAAATGTGCTTTATGTTGCCTAGAATAAATATGCTATCAGGTTCAGTGGACTTCCTGTCTCCCCCTTAACCTGCCCTAGTAGTTCATCATTTTTTGAACTGAAACATGTTCCAGCCACCTGGATTATTTATTATTATGGAATTCAGGATGTTATCCAAGCTAATTTAGATTTATTGAGACTCCTGCTTCTTTGACTTCAGGTTATGAAATGAGCTCATAAAATTATATGACATCGTTTAGGCTATGGCTTGCCACATAAGACTTACAAACTACAGAATTTGCTCCTGTGGGAGCTATGCTTGGCCCCCCAACTCACCAGAACTCATAAAAGCTTTCTCCAAGCTTTTAATTGGTAATCATTCTAATGACAGGACTTAATTTTGGTTATACTGTAATGATCTTTTCTATGCTTGTATATTTTTTCATTATTCTAGGCTGTTTTGAATGTTAGAATCAACAGAAGAACATGCATTCAATAATAGAAAAATAAAATTGCCCTCTTGTTTGTCTAAAACTGAAGTCATTTGGAATATACACATGTCTAGAATCCAACTACACACTTTCTTTCTTGGGTTTTCCCTGGATTTCCCATTTTAACTCTGAAAGGCAGTTAGAAAGCATATTCTTTTAGGCTCGTTTTATAATGGAGTTTTTTTCCTCCCTCCTCCTGTTCAGTAATGTTGAAAATTCCATACTGCATTTAGAAATTCAACACTGGAAGGAGGAGAAGCTAAAACTGCTAAGCAACAGTGTTGAACAGAGACACCACTTTCTCAAGGAAAATCTTACTCTATAGATTCATAGCAGAGGACTGAGATGTAAATAAATTCCAGCTCCCTGAAATCTTCTGGGGGGGGGGGATGCTTTCCTTCCATCACTTTTCTGCTTTCTTTCACTTTCACTCTCTTACTTTCCCCTTTGTCACCAGCACCAAGCTCCAGACTGGACTGCTGGCAAATTGTTTTTTGATGGCTGACTCAGTATAACTGAACCCAATTTGCCTTTCAAAAGCAGCTAATAGTCGCATTAAAAAATCAATTTTCACTTGTGATTGAATTTGACTGAGGCTCAATCAATAAACTGTATGGAGCAGACGTTACCAGGGTAACTGTGTAAGTGAACATGGTTGGTTTAATCTCTTTGTACTTGTGGTTCTGCTGAAATTGGGGACTGCTAGAACTCAAGCAGGTTGTTATCAAATCATGTAGATCATGAATCCATGGCATGACTAATCCCAACTGTGGAAAGGAAATGAGAGAGGGCAGTCACTGTTGTTTGTGATCATCAATATTGGTTTTTGTGTAATTTATTTATGTGTAATTTATCAAACAACACTTCTTGTATCAAACAGCTTAATTCCTTTTTCTACGGGCTAAAGTAAACTGTCCTCCCATGACAAAAAACATTTTAGTAGCAGCTAATAAGCCACCTAGAAGGGACGCAGTGACTCAGTGGCTAAGACGCTGAGCTTGTGGATCAAAAGCTTGGCAGTTTAGCAGTTCAAATCCCTAGTGCTGTGTAGCAGGGTGAGCTCCCCTTCCTTGTCCCAGCTTCTGCCAATAAGCAGTTCGAAAGCACATACAAAATTCAAGTAGAAAATCTTTGGTGAGAAGGTAACAGCGTCCCGTGCCCCTTGCTGGCCACTCAAGCATGGAGACGTCTTCGGACAGAGCTGGCTCTCCAGCTTTGAAACTGAGAGGAGCATCATCCCCTAGAGTTGGGAATGACTAGCATATATGCGGGAGGGGAACCTTTACTTTTACCTTTTAATAAGCCACATAAGATATTTTAATGGTTATGATGGAAGCTGTTCTGGTCTAGTTGGCTGCTCCAAGAATACAATCTTTGCAAGCTTGTATTTTCAAAAATTACACTTCTTTATTTATTTTCTTCCACATTGGAATTTGTCAGTATACATCTCCAGCATGTAAGTACAATACAAGCTCACAGGCTAAACTACAAGTCATAAATTCTCTCTAACAAGAAGGATGTTGGCTTCTAACATCTCCTTATCTCTGGGTCAGGTTCAGGTTACTTCCAAATAGTTTTATCGTGCAATATTAAAACTCACTCCTCCGGAGAAATGGCAGAAACATCCATCTTGTCTTTTGCAGAAAAAGCATTCCTCATTTCTGGCTAACTCCGGATGTGAGGTAATTAATTAATTTACACACTCTGAAGCAGATTTAAAACTTCTTTCCCCCAAGTTTGTCTTTCCTTTTCTCTAACCTCCTAAATTTAGCACTTAACCAAGGACTATTCTCTACACCCCCATTATCTGAAGAATTATTACTATTATTTTTACTATCCATACTAACATTATCCTCCTATACTTCTCTTAAATCAGAGTAATTTACAGCTTCTACGTCTTCTTCCTTCTCTAAATTTGGCATTTCCAAAGGCTGACAGGGAACACTCACAACAAAAGCTATGTGTTCCTATACATATTATGTTTCCTTGTGTGTCTGTATAGATGAGATAAAATCAGATAGACATACCCATTCCCTCCACATTTATAATTTGCCCCAATCCTAGCTAACTCTAGAGAGGATAGGATAAGTTCAAGTGCAAAAGATCATGTCAGTTCTTAGCAACCACATAGATGTTCTTCAGTTTGGTCTACCCCTAACCTGGCCCTTTGTGTGCTCCAACAGTCACCATTATAATTGAGCCTATTTGCCTTGCCACAGATCATCCTGTTCCATTTCCTAACATTATAGACTTCAGTAGAGAGCTAGGTATAGTAGAATAATTGGAGTTTGATCATTTGTACCTGTAGAGAGAGCTCTGGGTTGATTTGATCAATGATCAATTTGTTAGTGTTCTTGCCTCACTATGATCTTCCCCAACACCAATATTCAAAAATACGTTCAAATCCCATGGCCCTTCCTGAAATCAGTGGAGATCTGACTTTTTCTCCAGGCATTAAGCCAGGAGATTGGTTGAATCCAATATGAGTGCAATTATGTTGGATATTTGCTATGATGTCTCAATTTAATGTATTATGGATGTTTTGTTTTTGTTTTAATTTTAAATTGCATTTGACGATAAAATTCATCAAGCTTCTCTTTCTTTGCTTCAGTGGCTGGAGCATAAGCTTGTATAATTGTCATATTAAAGGGTTGTCTGTACAATCTATTAATATTATGCAGTCATTAATTGGATTGTAGACAATGTTGCTGTTTCTATTTTCCTAGCTTTGAAAGCAACACATGTCTTTCTTTGTTTTTCCTATCGTGAACAATAAATAGGATGATCTCCTTATTGAAAGTGTCTAACTTCATTGCATTTAATTTCACTATGCATATCAATATCTAGCTAATTCACTTTATCTTTCACTGGGTTGAACTTTTCCATATTCATGTGTCTTATGTTGCTTATTTCCACCGTAATTTTGCTTCTATAACTTTGACTTTTCTATTCTGCATGGCGGCATTAACAACTAGACAAATCAAAACACAGTGGTGAAATCTGTGGGTGTGGCTTGGTGGGTGTGGCATGGCTTGGTGGGTGTGGCATGGCTTGGTGGGCGTGGCATGGCTTGGTAAGGGGGAGGCAGGGGAAGGATAATGCAAAATCTCCATTCCACCTCACCCTAGGGAAAGGATACTGCAAAATCCCAATCCCCACCCCACTCTGGGGCCAGCCAGATGTTCTCCTAACTACTCAAAATTTCTGCTACCAATTCTCCAGAACCTGTCACAACCTGCTGGATTTTACCCCTGCAAAAACACCATTTCTATTCCCCAAAAATCATCAGATCTAATAAGTTGAGAGCTATCTAACATGAAATGTTCATCATCCAGCACTATGATATTGTCCATTTGCATTTTTAAAAATAAAATATAGAAGTTATATACCATTATATTATCCCAACCAGTATAAAATGCTGCCTTTGCCATTGTCACTAATGTGATAACCTTTCTCTATTATCTTCCTATGGTGATATAGGTGCCTGCTTGCTTTATCTTGGCAGTTTGAATGACTTTCAAGCTTGAAATGACTTTCAAGATTCTTTGGGGATTCTTGGCTTCCCAAAGGGATGGCTATCTCACCCCTGATATTTTTTGCTCATGCCTCCCAGAACACCCTCCAACCATCCCATGATGAAGACAACACAGCAAGATTGTGGATTAAGAATCACAGGCTACTTTAAAACTAAATTTATCTAAACTAAACATATATCCCAACTTATTTATTCCATTCTGATTCTCACTGACTACATGATAGCTTGGAAACAATATGAAAATAATAATTATTTCTGCTCCATCTACTTTTTAAAGGCCTGTTATCTTTTACTGATGTTGCTTTTGATCAGAGAAGAAACTAATCCCACTTGTTGGGTCTCAAGAAATAAGACTAATGACATTACTAGTTCAGTGTTTCATCATAGTTCCCCTTGGGAGAATTTTTACACTGCAGCAAGTGTTTTAAAGCTACTGAAGTCTTAGAGCATATCACTTTTGCCCTATGCCTTTGAATTTTGGATGTATAATTTGCTATCCTGGAGGCTATCAAAAACCAGCTTTAGATTATGTCCTGCCTGTGAGCAAACACATTCTTCATCTCTGCTTTTAAACTTACCGGTACTTACAGTACAGTAACTACTTGTGTTTTTCATCAAATAAGGAGACTCAACATGCGTGGGTGAGATATCTTCAGTTTTCTTAACTTGTATAGAATGTTCTGTTTAACAGAGCAAGAGAAAGTATTCGCATTAATCTCACAAACCATTTCTGCCATCTCCAGGATCCTGTCTGCTGGAGAGCTGAGTAGGAGGAAGGGGAAAATGTTGCCTTTCATCTACCCAAGAAGAAACAAAAGCTGTGACAATTGTGCCTGAGAAATCTGTAGTACTTGTGAGGCAGCCTGGGGGTCATGGTTTTGTTTCTTGACAGGTCTGGGTCTCTTCAACACTGTAATTTCAATGTCAGCTTCTACTAAAATGCAAGTACTGGGAGAAATTCACAGTACAGCTGGTAAAAAGCAGCAAAGTAACTCCCTGCATCTTCCCCTGTGGGCAGATATCTGCTGGAGGCAATCTATACAATTCCCACCCAGCTGTATTTGGCCAGGTGGACACCAACACACAGTGCTGAAGAATCTAAATGTTTTGGTAGCCAAGATGTCAGACTTGGTAAAAGGATTTCTGGATTTGGAATTAAGAAGAAATGCCTTGGGAAAGTCTCCTAGTCCAAATGTGGAGATATTGCTAAAAATATTTATGATAAGAATAAGAAAAACATATCCTAAAACCCATCAGCTTGGGATGTTTCGATGCTGATATATATCAGGTTAGGCAAGATGCTAAGGAATCAGATTGAGTCTCAGATCATTCAGTATCTTTACTACCTGTCAGTTGCTGAATCTATATCGAAGGCTTTGTGTTCCCTGTTATCTCCCACCGGGGCTCATATCTTTCAACACATTTGCTGGCTACTTATCTATGTTATTAAATTAGCCCTTTAAACCACAAATGACTGCTGGCACAAATATGATACCAGAGGATGTGTTTCCTCAGTCCATTGTAATCCTGAATTTATACTGTCGGAGGACATGCTGTTGTGAGAAGGAGAGGGTCATTTGTTTTGTTTCATAAAAGAAACTTGGCACAGTATGGTGGTGGAAGTATTGGTTTAAAATCTTGAGACACTTGGGTTTAAGTGCAATCCCTGCCATAGAAACTCATTGGATTACAGTAGTGTTGGCCAGTCAGTCACTCTCTTACTGGTTTGTTGCCATGGAGCTAAACTAGAATTGCTTTCAGCTCCTGGAAAAAAGGCAAAAGAAAAATATAACACACAAATGTAATCAACCTGCAACAAACCAGAGTCAGAGTGGCGCAGCAGGTAGAGTGCTATACTGCAGGCCACTGAAGCTGACTGTAGATCTGTAGGTCAGCAGTTCAAATCTCATCACTGGCTCAAGATGACTCAGCCTTCCATCCTTCCGAGGTGGGTAAAATGAGGGCCTGGATTGTGGGGGCAATATGCTGGCTCTGTTAAAAAGTTCTATTGTTGTAAGCCGCCCTGAGTCTAAGGAGAAGGGTAGCATAAAAATCAAATAAATAAATAAAATAAAATAAATAAACCAGGTCTGTGAGTCTGGTGCTGTTTTACTTGAAAACAAAAGCGACATCAACATGTAGCTCCCAAAAATGACAATAGTGCCTAGGACAGTGATGGTGAACCTATGCCACGTGTGCCACAAGTGGCATGTGGAGCCATATCTGCTGGCACGCGAGCCCTTGCTCTAGCTCAGCTCCAATGCTCAAGCGTGTGCCAGCCAGCTGATTTTTTGCTCACACAGAGGTATTTTGTGAGGGTATTTTTGGCTTCCAGGAAGCCTCCAAGGAGATGGGGGAGGGCATTTTTATTCCCTCTCGGCTCTAGGGAAGCCTTTGGAGCCCGGGAAGGGTGAAACATGAACCTACTGGACCCACCAGAAGTTGGGAAACAGGCCATTTCCAGCCACCAGAGGGCCTGTGGGGCATGGGGGAAGCTGTTTTCACCCTCCCCAGGCATTGAATTTTAGGTGTGGGCACTCATGCATGCATGATAGCGTGCTTGCACACTCTTTCGGCATCCCAGGAAAAAAAGGTTCATCATCACTGCCCTAGGATATATCAGAACATAGAAACTGTATTTGAAAAAACAATTTAAAAGATAATGATTGCACACATAAAAAGTTAACTAGAGGAGGATCAATCTGAAGGTGGTTTGGAAGTGACTGACTGGTCTGAAAATGGTATGGAGAAAAGGGTGGGAAGAAAAATTATTACAAAAGGTTAGAAAACTGGGACTGGAAGAAGAAAAGGAAAAAAATCATGGCGAGGAAAATTCTTCAGCTTTGCAGAATAGAGAATGGGAGTGTCAGGAGCACCACACAAGAAATTTGTGGTCGGAGGAAAATAGAAGAATGCTGTAGCTTCAAGAACCACCCTCTGTATCATAGGCCGATATAGACTCTCTATGAGTACTTTACAAATGATGCATAAAATCAGTTGTAGCCCTAAGACAGGTGAAATCTAAGTAACTATAATGCATATCTAGCACAGATCTTAATGGGGCAAAACATCCAGGATAAAACTTCTGAAATACCTGGGCAGAGCACCAAATAGTATAATGAGATGTGGCTTAGCAGGTAATGCTGCAGGCAACAACATCCGTTATAAATCACAATGTGTTAAAATTATGGCATATGAATCATGATATTAATGTGCAAAGGACCCAATTTAGTGCTTGCGTCATGATATCAGATGCAAATAGGTAAATTGATTCATTTGTGTCATGAACTCACGTTGTGGATCATCATTTGCCCCCATTATTTCATCCTGCTGCAGATGACTTTGGCTGTGGGTTTTAAATATGTCAGAATGCCTAGGAAGTTTGACTTAACATTTTTTAGTGTGCAGAGTACAATGACAGCTAAGTAGGCTAGGGCTTACTTCTTGTTTTGGGTTATTTGAAATCATAGCAGGCTCTGGTAGCAGTTCAAATACTGCAAAATTAAGCCATTGCTAGTTACATTCTACAGCTATGCAGTGAAACAACATGGACACAGAAAATGTCTGATATCTGGAATGTTTTATTGATCTGCAGATCAATGTAAGAACTTGGCTTGATTCCTGAAAAAAGTTATAAGAAAGTTCATGAAAGGTATATTCCCTATTGACTTTCATCCTTGGAAATCTTCTTCTCCCACCCCTCAGCACACCTGATAATAACAAACTCTTATGAATAATGGTGAATTTGTTATTTGGGGATCTTGGATAAGAGAATATATCACTCATACTCATCCTAAGATAAACTAACTTTTTAAAAAATAGACTTACCATTATTCTTTTCAGTAGTCTGTGATTGTAAATTCGGAAGAATCTTTTAATTTTCCAACAGTTTCCTTAGAAACATAAGCAGTTACGTCATTCCAAAGAGGAAGCCTACAGAAAAGGTGATAGAACAATCTGGGCAGAAATGTATTAACAAGGGAGATCAGAACATCAAAAAGAAGCTACTCTGAAAAGCTAAGGAATCAGTTCTCAACAAATGAACCAGCAAATGTGGAAAACTCTTTAAAACATCACTGGTTACAGCAAATGTCCTTCCCAAGCTGAAGGAAATCAGAAATGAACATATTCTACTGCAGGTTTGAAAGGAAACTTCAGCCACCTGTCTCCACAACATCCTTCCCAGACACACCAACAACCCTCAATGATCATAGAAAGGGGAGTTCAAGATCTATTTCACAGGCAAAAGCCAGGGAAAGCACCAGGCGCAGACAAGATAACTCCTTCTTGCTTAAAAGTCTGTGCTGACCAATTGGCTCCTATTTTATCCAAATCTTCAACAAATCACTACAAGTATGTTATGTTCCTCCTTGTTTCAAATGCTGCACTATCATCCCGATGCTGAAGAAGCCCTCTATCAAGGAACTGAATGACTAGAGACCAGTTGCTCTAATGTCTATAGTTATGAAAATCTTTGAAAGGCTAGTGATGTCCTACTTGAAAACCATCATGGATCCACTGTTAGACCCCCTGCAATTTGCATAGCAAGAAAATAGATTGACAGATGATGCTGTTAATATGGCTCTGCACTACATCCTACAACATCTTGAATATCCAAAGACAAGGGTCCTTTTTGTAGACTTTCCTTCAGCATTCAATACCATCATACTGGACATTCTTCTAACTAAACTAAATTAGGTAGTGGTACCTGAACACATTTGTAAGTGGATTGCAAGCTTTCTAACAGACAGGAAGCAGCAGGTGAAGCTAGGCAAAATCGCATCAGGTACCTGTACAATTAGCACAGGGCTTCCTCAAGGCTGTGTACTCTCACCACTTGTTTTTCTCTATATATACCAATGACTGCATCTCAAATGATCCATCTGTTAAACTACTGAAGTTTGCAGATGATACAACAGTGATTGGTCTCATTTGAGAAAAAGATGAAATCACATACAAATGGGAAGTTGAACAAATAATCTCGTGTTGTGACTGGAACAATCTGGAACTGAACACACTCAAAACCGTAGAAATGGTAGTAGACTTTAGGAGAAACCCTCCCATTCCACCACCTCTTACAGTACTAGACAAAGCAGTATCAACAGTAGAGACCTTCAAATTTCTAAATTCTATCATATCTCAAGACCTAAAATGGTCACTTAACATCAAAAACACCATCCAAAAAGCACAACAAAGAATGTTATTTCTACGCCAACCAAACTAACTCCCTCATCTTTCTTCTTTTTAAAAAGTACAGGGGCAACCAATGTCATCTGCACCTCTATAACTGTCTGATGCGGTTCTGCAACCCAGCAAGACAGACACAGACTTCCGAGGATAATTAGAACTGCAGAAAAAACAATTACTGCCAACATGCCTTCCATTGAGGATCTGTATACTGCACGAGTCAAAAAGAAGGCCATGAAAATATTTACTGACACCTCACATCCTGGACATCAATTGTTTCAACTCCTACCCTCAAAACAACACTATAAACCTCTGCATACCAAGACAACTAGATACAAGAATAGTTGTTTCCTCTACTAAACAAATAATTCCCTCACCACTGTCACACTATTCATTAAGGCTGCATTACTATTACTATTAGCCTTCTCATCATTCCTCTCACCCATCTCCTCCCACTTTTGACTGTATGATTGTAACTTGTTACTTGTATCATTTGATTTATTGATTGTTTCCTGATTTCTTGTTTATACCCTATAACAATCATTAATTGTTGTACCTCATGGTTCTTGACAAATGTAACTTGACTTTTTATGTAAACTGAGAGCATATGCACTAATGACAAATTCCTTGTGTGTCCAATCACTCTTGACCAATAAAGAATTCTATTCTATTCTATTCTATTCTATTCTATTCTATTCTATTCTACTCTACTCTACTCTACTCTACTCTACTCTACTCCATTCCATTCTAGAAAATGATTGTCTTCTGCCTTTGGTCCTAATTTCACCTTTTTTCTGCTGTGCTTGATATATGTGCAGTGACAATTTTGACAACATGACAATTACTTCATCTTCCTAGACTTGACTTGTTCTATGAGGAATTGATTTTTTCCTGCCTAGAATGACTGAGTTCCTTGTGTAAACTTTCAAAATGTATTATTAATTAATGAATTATATTTATATGGCTGCCCATGTCATGCAATGTGATTCTTGGTGGTGTTAAAAACAATCGTAAAATATTTTTAAACAAATATAACAGTGCAAAAAATAATATTGTAAAATGTAAAGATGGTTCATCGGATTATAAACAATGAAATCATCTAATCAGATTATAATTTGGAGTCTTTGGAGGGGGGTGGCATATAAATCTAATTGATAATAATAATTAATAACAACAACAACAATGCCTTTGGTATTCCCAGGCCTGTTGACACAACCAGGTTTTAAAGGATTTTTTGGATGATTGGGAGAGATGGAGACAATCTCATCTCAAGGAAGATGATGGCACAGAAGAATGATATGATTTAATTATTACTTAAATATCACAAAATAAAAATACAATAAATATTTATAATTTTAAAAAAATAAAGCATGCTGGTTGGGAAATTCTTGGAGTCATATATTTTGTAAAGTTATGCTCTATAGGGGTATACCTAGATTGAATTACCATCTGATAAAGTATAGAAGATATTGCCACACTGACACCAACACATTCCTAATTATACTGTATCTTTGCATGAATTTTAATTGCAATTTGCTTTGGGAACCAATCTGAGCTGGAAAACAAAAATAAACCTTTTGGCTAGAGCTCCTGCTGTAAGGGCTGAATGAATGAAAACCATAATATCTCTCTTTTAACGTGCACTCTGCTTTTTGGGTGTTTTGATCAGAAACATCAATCCTGTAATGAAGTGGGCTGAGATGCTGCTTTAAGTGATCGATTTTGGAGTCATTGTGATTAAATCCAGTGGGAAAACAAATGAGAGAAGAACACAAGGCCTTCTGGAAATGATGGAAGCTGATCAAGCACTCCTGAGATCAAGAGCCGGGGTGGCGCAGCAGGTAGAGTGCTGTACTGCAGGCCACTGAAGCTGTCTTGTAAATCTGAAGGTCAGCGGTTCAAATCTCATCACCGGCTCAAGGTTGACTCAGCCTTCCATCCTTCCGAGGTGGGTAAAATGAGGACCCGGATTGTGGGGGCGATAGGCTGGCTCTGTTAAAAAAGTGCTATTGCTAACATGTTGTAAGCCGCCCTGAATCTAAGGAGAAGGGCGGCATAAAAATCGAATGAATGAATGAATGAATGAATGAATGAATGAATGAATGAATGCAGTTCCTTTATAATTTCAATGAAATTTGAACAATGAAACCTGAAGTGGTATCTACACATGCTTGAGAAATTTGGTGTTTATGAATTCTAATATAGACCAAGCCAACTGTTGTTTCATAGACGTCAGAGCTTGGTTATTCATCCCTTTCAGTGATTCTCAAATGGTCTGCTGTACAGTACTTCGCTTGGGGAAAAAATAGAAGGGATACACAGGATACAATCATATCATATAACCATATAATAATTGAACAGCATTCTAGTCTCAGGCAAGGGAATGAAACGCCAGATCCCTCTTGTGTGGTTGTCTATGAAATTCAGTATATCCAAAGTCATGGATTTCTGACTGTGACAAGCTCCAAAAAGGGGAAATAATGGAGACCCTGCTTCAGGCATTTATTTTATTTATTTAATTAATTAATCGGATTTATATGCACTATTAGAGCAGTGTCAGTTTGCTTTTATAATTGTTCTGCTATTATGTTTAAAATATATAGGATTACATTTAAAGCTGGTTGCTTTAAGAGAAAATGTAGATAGAAATGTCTATTTGGAAATTAAATACATATAAAGGCTTATAATTACACAAACACTTTTGCACAAGAGAGTAATACAGAAGCAGGGTAGAAAAAACAAATAGCAGTAAACACATGAAATCTGGAAGGTACTATAAACCCGGAACAGACAGATCTCCCCGTCCTAATTTGTACCTTGAGAGTTAATGGGAAGAAATACTCTGGATTTTCCCCTTCAAGGTTGAACTAGCTACTAGCTACAGTCTCATATTTTTAAGTACTTTTATATTTCCTAAGTGTGATAGCAATTGAGGAAAATGCTGTATTGTAGCACTGTGTCTTATATCAGCTGCACCATCCGAGTACAACAAAAGAAATATAAAAATACATCAACAAAATTTGCTCTAATTAAATGTTGACCTAATTAGGCTCTTGTCCATCAAACAGTGCCTTGAAGTGGCCGAAGAGAAAGAAAATAATGGGTTAATATGAGCCATTGAGTCAGAGAATCTGTTTGCTGAAGTGACACATCTGAGTTTGATTTCAGTAGATTTCTTTCATGGGCTCTTTTCTTTCAATCAAACGGTGCATTCACTTCACATCATTTCTAGTTCCCAATTCCGCCAAACCATTTTGGAGGCAACTGTGCAGTCTTCATTTTTCCCTGTATTGGAACCCAGAGAGAAATCATGAGCCAGATGATCACTACTGATATTTACCTGGTGCTCTTTCCTATGCCATTCAAACTAATAAGAACTGTGAAATCTCCTTTTTGCACTACAAAAGGAATAAAACTGGCCATAAGTCTTATTCCGCTCATAGAGGACTGAACCATTACAGATATAGAATAGAATAGAATAGAATTTCATTGGCCAAGTGTGATTGGACACACAAGGAATTTGTCTTGGTGCATATGCTCTCAGAGTACATAAAAGAAAAAGATACATTTGTCAAGAATCATGTGGTACAACACTTAATGATTGTCATAGGGGTCAAATAAGGGTCATATTAAGGAGTAGATTAGGATTTCCTACTAAGGAGCACACAAGCTCTCACTTCCTGGGATGGTGCTGGGAGAACCCCTGAGCTCCTCTGGAATGGCCTTCCGGAAGAGGTCAAATGTGAACTTTCTTCCAAAAACAGCTGAGGAGCTTTTCCAGAGGGTATTTGAATGTTGACACCAGATACTACTTTTGCATATAGTCTATTTTTTAATATTTATTATTTTATTATCTTTTTGGTGAGCCATCAAGAATCTACTTATGCTTGTGATAGGGTGTATATTTAATTAATACATAAATAATTATTAAACTCCCTGAAGCTTTGCTCAGGTGCTACACTACAGGGGAAAAAAAACCCTTTCTATGCTGCATTTTCAAATAAAATAGTGCAGAGCCAGAAAGGGAAGGGAGAAAAAAAATTCCTGTTCTTCAGATGAACAAATGTCACATGATCAATTGTGTCCATATTCAGCTTCAAACTAATGCAACATGTTGAGTGCTCCATTAGGAATATACATACTCTTCTTCAATTTTTCTCAGGATAACTTTTGAGGATTGGTTGGGCTAAGGGAAAATGAATATCCAGCTTGCATCCGTGGTGGGAAATGAACTTGAACCTAGATCTTCCTGGTCCTAATGCAACACTACACTTCATTTATACATATATTCTGGAGACAGGAACATATAGTGACTGTAGAGATAACAGAGATAATACAGAGATAAATTCAGGCCTCTAAGATTACATGACATTTCTTTATATATCACCTGATGGGAATGGCCTCTGTGTCCAAGATTGACTTAAGTCTGAAATCAGTATGTATGTACAGTATTTCTCTTCCTTTATCAACATTTTCAAATAATATACTTTTTCATACATAGCTTTGATGTCCTATATTACTCAAGTTTCCTTTCTTTGATCAATCATATTGTCCCTGAGATAACTTTATAATTACTGCTCAGAACTCTGCCTAAAATATTTCTTCTCAAGTTATTTCATCATTGTAAACCATGTTACTAAATAACTCTTTCATCAACCTCTAATCTTTATTAATGCTAGTGTTATTTTTTCGAAGAAAAAGGTTTCAGTATGTAAAACGTAATATTGCTATTGGCCTTAACATTAGAAGATATTTAAGCACAGGAAGACAATAGATGGGGTCAAGCAACACATATAAAGTTTATAATGAGAATGAATCTACCGGTAAATTCAATTTTTTTCTAATATCTTTTGTGATATATAAGTAATAGTCAACTGAATCACAAAGATAAAGCTGGTGAGTGAGACAGAAAGTTACATAAAGATCAGTAAGGTATGAAATTCAAGAATAAGGATACATTAAATAAAAGGGCAAAGATCTAAGGTGATAATCAGACAACCAAAAAAGAGTTAATTGAATCTATATTGTCCTCTAATATCTTCATCTGCTTCATTTAATGGCTTTTCTTTATCTTTTCTGGAGATATTCATAATTGAACTTAGTATCTTTTGCTGCAAAAAAAAAAAATCCAGCCCAGGTTTTTTTTCTATAATTCACAGCTGGGCTGTGTGTCCTAATATGGACCAATTCTCAAAGCGACCATCTCACCATCTATCAGTATAGATACATGCAGAAGAAGAAATATGCTGACACTCTAATAAATCTCCAAGTGCATTTTAGAAACCAATTGCTCTTGAGCAGTGGTATGAATATCTTTTATATTAATTTTTCCCTAAATTCATATTTTGTTTATGTAACTAATCTACCCCTTCTGTAATTATATTTGTGTGCTGTACATGGTTTATTTAAAGGATTAAACTAAGGACAGTGATGCATACAAATGTAATATCTAAACAGTTTCTAAAGTAGTTTGTGGAAAGCTGAATATTAATTTGTTGATTACAACAGATTTTTTTAAAATTTAAAACTAAAACATCTTTGACAAATATACAGTAATTACAAGAGGCTAGTTGTTTACTTCTGTTCGTCTTGCCTCCCCATACATATTACAGGACTCCTGCATATGACAAAGTAAAATACAGACAATTCTATTGATCTGTTCTGAAATTATGATATGAGCTAATCCTGGTAATGTTCACATGAACAACAGTGATAGAAGTAAGAATTCTTTCTTAAGCTTGATATTCTAAATGTTCCCTTTTTAGTCAATATATAACACTGACTTCTATATATTCAGACAAATATTTATCTTTCTTTTGAAAAAACTGTCTTATAGAAGACAATTTACAGATGGTATTATATTGCTCAAATCACATTATATTGATTTTCTAGATTGAGTTTCACAGGATGAATAACTAAATTAATATTTCCATTTTGGACAGTAATGATCGATAACTCAATCTTTTGATTAGAAGATTTTTTAAAAAGAATTTGGGAATATCACCAAACAATCCTTTGTTCTGAATCTCTGACTTGGTTTATTGTCTATTTTAAGAAATGCATATAAATTGATGCAATTTAGGTATCTAATTAGGTTACTATGTTAGTTGCTGTAGCTTTTTGGGAAGATTGCTGTCTTTTTTCATTGAATTGGGGGTGTTTAAGACAGTGGGATATTATTTGGCTAAAAAGTTGGCATAACCAGAAGACTTATTTGTTATATGTATTAGTTGTGGGATCACTCCTCCTAAATACTTTCTACCATTCTATCAGATCTGACAGGAGAAGTATGCTATGGGTGCCATTAATTAAGAAGGGGCATCTTAGGAACTTAGGAAAAATGCCATCCTAGGAGCACCCTCTTTCCAGAGATAAGATTGTCTCTGGCTCTCCCAATGTTTTGCAAAACTCTGGAGATGTGGTAATGTCTCTAGATATGTGTTTCCAACCAGATGATCAGGTAAAGATAATTATTTCAATCAATATATGATTGGTGTTTATCTTGGCAGCTTATTATATATTTTAAGTTGTTATTTCTTAACTTTTAAAGTGAAGTTTTCAACATGGTATTACTACAAATAGTTATCTGTTATTCCAAATAGACTCTCAAAAGCTTCTATAAATAAAAATGATAAAACTATTTACTATAGTATAATAGTATAGTATAAGGGCAGACTAGATGAGATCTTTTTCTGCCGTCAATCTTTTACGTCTCTATGTTTCTATATACAAATACCTACACCTATACATATACTGTATATGTACACCCACCCACCCACATTTGCTGTTGAATGTCAGTCATGTAGAATAAGTGAGTTGGCTCTACTTGTAAAAAGTTGACTGATGGTGTCACATACAGACAGTCAGCCCTAAGTTTCCTCTTTCTGTGATATTTACACAGAACTACTGTTTCCTCTTTCTGTGATAGTTAAACAGAACTACTTTCCATGTAGTTAGCCCACTTCACTTAGATTCATCCAAGTAGTTCTGTCCACATTCATTTACAGGGCGTGCTGGATGCTGTTAGAGAGTTGACACTGCTAGAAATTGCTGTTACTTCGACACTGGCTTCATGACTATTCATTTCAACTCTCTGTACTGAGAGTTGAAGTCTTCTGGTCAGTAGTGAATCCAATTGTGGGTGTGGTGTGGCTTGGTGGCCATGGCTTGGTGGCCATGGCAGGAGATACAGCAAAATCTCCTTTCCCACCCCACTCCAAGGGAAGGATACTGCAAAATACCCATTTTCACCCCAATATGGGGCCAGCCAGAGGTGGTATTTGCTGGTTCTTCAAACTACTCAAAATTTCCATTACTGGTTCTCCAGAACCTGTCAGAACCTGCTGGATTTCACCCCTGCTTCTGGTCCATTATGAAGTAGTGTTAGGACTGCCTCCAATACTATTGTTGCCCTGCTTTAGGCCATTATCTAAGGCAATAGATAGTCTTAGAGAGGGGCGGCATACAAATCTAAGTAATAAAATAAAAATAATAATAAATAAAATGTCAGCATTCCAGGGTGCCTGAAAATGCTTTCCTTGCCCAGATTTGATTTGAATCTGCCAGACTCAGGGTTTCGTCAAAAGAGATACGCTAGCACCCCAGATTGTGCCAGAGCCTGAATTTGCCAGATTTTGCCAGTCCCCAATTAAGCCCTATCAATCTTGAACTAATTTCCAGCATCCTTGGGCTTCAATTCCAAAGGCTTCCCTCTTCATTTTTCAGATACCCAGACTGCTGGGAGACTTCAGAGTATGTTCTTCCCTGTCATAAATGTTGCTTCAGTTAGCCATCATCTTAATATCTTCCCACATTTCTTCTTCCTTTCTCTCTTCCTGCTTCATTCTTTTCTGTTGTGATCACCATAATTCTGGCTTCAGCCAAAGTGGACCACCTTACCAAAATAGGTAAAAAATAGTATTTTAAAGGAAAACCAATGAAGAGGGATTTAGGTGATGTAGTCACTGTGTGCTTTCTTTTCACAGCTACCATGTGTGTGTACGCGAACATACCTGTGATGCCACAACTTCCAAGAATATGTGTCTGGCTACTTAGCATGTTTTGTTTTATTTTAATTTATTTATTTATTCATTTGTCCAATACACAAGTATATAGGAAGAAAATAGACATGTGATAATATAAAAAGGGTGAAAGTGGGCTTAGAGGAGAGGATATATGAAAGAAAGAGAATATATATGATAAGTGAGAGAAAGGAAAGACAATTGGACGGGATGAAAAGCAGACCAGTGCACTTATGTACGCCCCTTACTGGCCTCTTAGGAATCTGGAGAAGTCAATCGTGGAGAGTCTAAGGGAGAAATGTTGGGGGTTAGGGGTTGACACAATTGTGTCCGGTAATGAATTCCACGTTTCGATAACTCGATTATTGAAATCATATTTTTTACAGTCAAGTTTGGCGCGGTTCGTATTGAGTTTGATGTCTCTTTATATACTCATAAAATATTTGTAACTGATTCAGAAAGAAGACGGATATTGGAGATGGGCCTGGTGAATGATAACATTGTTTCAGTTGTAGAATAGAGGACCAATAAAAGTAAAGGGTCATTGGAAACCAATTTATCAACCAAGTACAAATATGCTTATAGAATTTTGACATGTGGCTTCTATGCATGTATATCTTGACTACTGTATGATTAATCCAGGCTCATTCTTTTCTATACTGCCTTGGCTCCCACTGCACTGAAGGACATCTTCATGAGTTAGTCAACATTTTTTATTAAATTAAATTAAATATACAATTAGCTTGAAGAGAATTCAAGGGCAAAGCAGAGTTGAGCTGGCATGATGATTAATTACAGCTGAGCTCCTGTTGTACAAGTTACCATTCATTCCTTTGTATGCACAGAAGGATTCTTACAAGTTGAACTCCGTCACAGTAAAAGACATTATCCTACAATTGAATAGCAGATATCTTTGATAGTACATAAAGCCGATGTGTTATGCCAATAGATGTGTGTCCACATTTTGAAATATTATATGGAATAATGAGGTTCCTCCTGTTTTGCATTGATAAAGCATTGCAGAAAAACAATCATGATATATGATTACATCAAGGATCTTTTGTGTACAATGTTTTATCGATATGCACAATGAAAAATAGTAACAGCAAATAAAACAATTGTGATGGAATTACAATACAATTATATCAGAACTGCACTTTTTTATAGTGTTTTATCAATATGTCTTTACAAATTATGTCATGGAGGGGACAGGGACAAAACGTTGAAAGGTTTTCTTACAGAGCATTCCATCTTTCTCTCTTTGTTCCTCTCTTATTTTTTCCTGGTTCCTGGTCCCCAGTTGAAGGGGTCTGTTGCATAATCCCCAAATGCTAACTTTATTTCATCTTCCACCAGGTTCTACAAAGAGTTTCTTCTTATCTCAGCTTTCTGCCCAAGGAGCTGCTGCTACAGTTCTACAGAGGAACTATTGAGTCTGTTATCTGCACCTCTACAATTGTCTGGTTTGGTTCTGCAACCCAACAAGACAGACACAGACTTCAGAGGATAATTAGAACTGCAAAAATAAAAAATCTACCAACCTGCTTTCCATTGAGGCTCTGTATACTGCACAATTCAAAAAGAGGGCTGTGAATATATTTACTGACCCCTTGCATCCTGGGCATAAATCGTTTCAACTCCTACCCTCAAAACACTGCACACCAGAACAACTAGACACAAGAACAGGTTTATCCCCAAACACCATCACTCTGCTAAACAAATAATTACCCCAACACTGTCAAACTATTTACTAAGTCTGCACTACTATTAATTTTCTCATCACCTATCTCCTCCCACAAATGACTGTATGACTGTAACTTTGTTGCTTGCATCTTTATGATTTATATTGACTGGTTCCTAATATGATTTGATTGTTTATTTTTGTTGCACTCCATGATTCTTGATGAACTTATCTTTTCATTTATGCACACTGAGAGCATATGCACCAAGACAAATTCTTTGTGTGTCCAATCACACTTAATAAAATTCCAAGGATCTCTAATGGGGGGTGGGGGCTCCAGGCATCTTCCTAAGCGAGTTAGTGGAACTGCAGATGGGTTGTTAGCATGAATTCAGCCAGTTTATAGACGCCCTAAGATGTCAGAAGCTGTCATATTGGTCCTAACCTGGTTGGATAAATGGACCCACACCATAAGGTGGGAGGATGGATAGTGAAAATTAAACCTTCACAATGGCCCCATTCCTCTACCAGAAACCTATGGGAGGAAATTGTCTCCTCGAGACGCAGCAGGGCGCCTCTCTGCTGCTGCAGTGAAAGAGGCCATGCCTCCAGGCCAGACAAAAATGCCACTTGAGTACTGGAACTTGGAAGGGGAATTTAGTGAGGAAGATTGCAACAAACTCCCTCCTCATCAGCCAACAGACTGTGCAAAAGTGTTTGAACCAGGGGCAACTCTCCCGAAACCCAAAATGTATTCCATGACACTGAATGAAATGGAGGAACTGAGGAAATACATAGATACGAATTTGGAGAGGGGTTTTATTCAGCCTGATAAGTCAAGAGTGGTTGCCCCTGTACTTTTTAAAAAGAAGAAAGATGAGGGAGTTAGAGGACCCAGATTGTGGGGGCAATAGCCTAGCTCTGTTAAAAAGTGCTACTGCTAACATGTTGTAAGCCGCCCTGAGTTTAAGGAGAAGGGCGGCATAAAAATTGAATAAATAAATAGTTTGGTTGTTGATTTTTGAAACTTGAATGCAGGCTACATGTGAAACACTTAGCCCTTCCCCTTCATGAAGGGTTTACTCAATCATCTGCCCAAGGGGAAAATATTTACCAAACGGAATTTGAGATAAGCTTATTACTGCATAAGAATAAAGGAGGGGGGTGAGTGGAAAACTGCTTTTAACTGCCCCTTAGGAAGTTTCGAGTTTCGAGTCATGCCTTTCAGGTTGCAAGGAGCCTCCAAAGTGTTTATGCAGTGTTATGGAACTTGGAAGAAGGCCAAGGTTTGGATTCTGGTTTATTTCTTGGATGCTAATGGGAATATTAACTTCTATTCTATTCTATTCTATTGAGTTTGCTCTGGAGCAGAGTGGTAACTAAATGGAATCTCTCACAGCAAGGATCTATTGGAAAACAACTACATTATATTATTCTGTACAGTTTTAAGTAATTCAGCAACAGTGGAAAAGTACAAAAAAGAACTAAAAATTATGGCAACATGTCCTTGCATAGAGATTTGGACATTTCTTTTAAAAAATGGAACAATAAATACTCCTGATGCACCAGTTTCACTGAATAATTTGGAGCGCAAAACTCAAGGAAAAAAATGAGAAAGTATTTTGGAAGGATCCCTAAAACAAACATTGTACATTTGTGGCCCAATGACTCTCTAACTATACAGCCAAATGTTCTTGGTAGATGCTTTCAAGGAGGTAGATGTTCAGCAGATCTGGGCCAATTAGGATTCTTGCCATCTCATTCTCTGCAAAAACCTCATCAATAGGGAACTGAATTTATATCCACTTTAGCAGAGAAAAAACAGCCACCTCTCTGTAATTTTAATCTGTATGTGAAATATAAACATTTTAAATAAATTAGCATGCAAATACAATAGGACAGAACATTACAAGGTCATTTAAGGATAACAAATGGAGATCCAAAATCAAAACCATGAATGCCACAAAGAAGTCTGATAAAGACCTGATAATTTTCTACACCTTTTATTTATGACACTGTAAAAAAAATAGATAGACCTTCTGTTGCCTTAGGCAAATACTAGTTTGAGAATGCAGATACTTATAATATTATAATAATTTGTTATCAAATTTACTATCTGACTCCCAGAAATTCAAGGAATTGATCATTCAGTGATATTTTTCTTAAAGAAGATAAGTGACAAGACACTTGAACCAGAAAATATATCTCAAAAGGTTTTGGGCAAGAAAAGCTTATTTGCATAAAAATGACAAAGGAGGTATTTTCCAAATGGCATAGAAATATATTAAATATATAGAAGAGAGGTTTGTAATGGACCCAAGCTAGTCATAGAGGTTGATTTAAAATATCAAATTTATTTATATGATTTATTTGCTTATCTCACATTAATGACTGGGTGGAATACAAAATTTAGAAAACAATAACTTTACAATCTAAACCAATAATCCCAATTGTTTATCCTCAGACAACTTTGGTCTTTAATCTGTTATGAAAGAATATGATGGGAAAATATACAATGGAGTAGATCTATGATGGCTGTGTGCAAACACCTTCTGGATATACTGTACTTGGATAAAAATCAAAAGTTCTACTTTGGAAATTTTATTTTCTCTCTTAAGAATCCATTTTGGTAATTTAGCAGTTTAATTTTAAATTACCTTAATGTCATTACTACTGCCAGCTGCTTCCTTTTTATCAAATCAGAATATGGATGGTCAATTTTTGGGTACCGTATTTTTCGCTCTATAAGACGCACCTGCTGATAAGACGCACCTAGATTTTAGAGGAGGAAAATAGAAAAAAAATATTTTGAGCCAAAAAGGGGAGAGGAAGAGAGGAAGGAGTGAAAGAAGGGAGTGAGGGAGGGAAGAAGGGAGGAAGGAAAAGGAAAGCAAGAAATGGAGGGAGGAAGGAAGGAAGGAAGGAAGGAAGGAAGGAAGGAAGGAAAGAAAGAAAGAAAGAAAGAAAGGGGGAAGGGACAGGAACAGAGGAAGGAAGCAAGGAAACTTATGAAAGGGGAGAGTAAGAGAGGAAGGACTGAAGGTAGGGAGGGAAGAAGGTAGGAAGGAGAAAGAAAAGAAGAAATAGAGGAAGGGAAGGTAAAAGAGAGAAAGAAAAAGCAAGAAAGAAAGCAAGAAAGAGAGAAAGAAAATGAAAGAGAAATAAAAATAGAGAGGGGGAATGAAAGAAATGGAATGAGGGAAGGAAGGAGAGACAGAAAGCAAGAGAAAGAAAAAAGAATGAAAGAGCAAGAGAGCAAGAGAGAAAAAGAAAGAAGGAAAGAAAGAAAGAAAGAAAGGCAACTTCAAAGAAAGGCTCACTGAGCATCTCTCACTCTCTCTCTCTTTCTATCCCTCTTTCTTTCTTTCTCTTCCTTTCTCTCTCTCCTCTTTCTTTATCTCCTCTCTCTCCCTCCCTCTCTCTTTCTCTCCCCCCTCTCTCCCCCTTTCCCTCTCTCTTTCTCTCTCTCTCTTGCTATCTCTCCCCCCTCTCCCACTCTCTTTCTCCCTCTCCCTCTCTTTCTCTCTCTCCCCCTCTCTCTTTCTCTCTCTCTCCCCCTCTTTCTCTCTCTTCTTCTCACTTTCTCTCTCTTATTTCCTTTCTGTCTGGGCAGATGGCCGCCTTCTGCCTTGGGGCGCGATCCGCCCCCTCTCCTCCTCCACCGCTTCCTGCCTTGGGCGAGCAATCCCGGAGTCCGGGACTGTGTGGCTTTGCGCCATGAAGAGGAAACGGCTCCGGCAGCAGGGAAAAGTCGGCCGTTTTCTCTTCATGGCGTAAAGCCACCCTGTCCTGGACTCCCGGATCGCGCCCCAAGGCAGAAGGCGGCGGCGGAGGAGAGGGGGCGGATCGCGCCCCAAGGCAGAAGGCAGCGACGTTGGAGAGGGGGCAGATTGCGCCCCAAGGCAGGAGGAGGCAGCGGAGGAGAGGAGGCAGATCGCGCCCCAACGCAGGAGGTGGCAGAGGAGGAGAGGAGGCGGATCGGGCGGGCAATAGGGCAGCGTGGAGAAGCCAGGGGCGCATTTGGCCGGAGGCACCGTGGGGAGGCAGGGGCGGCCGCGGCTCCCTTTACTTCTACTGCCACACCTCCCCGCCCCCGCCCACCTCCCCGCGGGCTGGCAGGGGGATGGGGAGCGCGTGCCCATGGAAAAGGGCGCTCGGGTGTATTTGGGGGTGCACGCCTGCTCACGGGCGCAGCTTACGGGAAACGGTGGGCCAGGCAGCAGCTAGCCAGCCAGCCGGCGGGATGGCGCTTCCGAATTCGCAGCCTCCCCCCCCCTCCCTGCCTGCATCTTCGCTCCATAAGACGAGGCTGATTTTTCATCCTACTTTGGGAGGAAAAAAACTGCGTCTTATGGAGCGAAAAATACGGTAACTGAAAACCATACATGATATATAATAGGTAGAGTTACATCACACATATGGATTTTTTTTTCATATTTTTCAGTGGTGGTGGTGATGACTTGGTTCATTTCTGGAAGATAATCTGCTTCGTAGATGGTAATAAGTTAATTTAAATTTTTTCACCTCACCATGATAAGAAAACATGACTCCAATATTCACTAAATGAATCGCTATAATTTAGAAATTTTAAATGATGGTGTTTCCTGATTTTTAAATTGCCAACTCTTGTTATAACCAAGTGTTTAAATAGTGAATACAAAGAGAATAGTAGGATTTGCAGAAGTATAAAGTTTGCTTTAAAAGAAACTTTCTTGTGGGCGTTTGAAATGAAATCAGTTTCCATATTGGCTCAGGCTCATAATATCAGAAAAATGGATCTATATATAATGCTGTGTAATAGCACACTATATGTGAACTCCTACTATTTTAATCTCCTCTTTTTGAAATTATATAGCTGTATGCAGTTTCTAGGGTAGTCTATTTACAGAACTCTTGTCTAATATTATCTCAAACTTCCCATCATGAGTACTTCTCTCTGTCTTCTGACTCCTTTCTTTTACTATACTATCATTCTCTTTAAACATTGTTCTCTCAATATCTGGTAAGATAATTGTGGGTTAGCTTCCTATGGCTTTTTCAGGGATTGGGGAATAGGAACAGTAGTGGTAGTGATATAGTGATAGAGATATGCCCTAACCGAAAGCTGTAAAAGGGGGATTGGTGATTGATATAAGTTGCAGAGTATAGAGCTTTGGATAGAAAGGGAAATGGAGCTCCCTGGAAAGAGATTACTGACAAATCATCTGAAAAGTATACCTTTTAAAATGGATAATATACATCACTGTGGTTGAAGTGTTAACAAATATTTTATTTATTATTTATTAATTAAATGTGTATGCTACCCATTCCCAAAGGAATCTGGGTGGCTTACAGCAATAAAAAGATGGAGCCAAACAAAGTCACTGAAAAATAAGCTAAATGTTGCTGAAGCTGGTTATGTGCAACCTTATGCTCTAAATCAAGTGTCGCATATCAATTCAAAAATAAACATGAAATACTTAGCTGAAAGAGCAAAGAATGCTCTGCTTAGAACAAAATGTATTGAGCGCTGTGAAGAAAAGTACTCCTTTTATGAAGGAAAGAAATCAGGAATCTATTTTCATATTTTCCATCTAATAACATTTAAATACATGTCCTGTTAAACAGTACCTTCAAGGACCCTACTTTATAACTCTTCACCTCAGGGGTGTCAAACTTGCGTCGTCATGGCATTGTGATGAGAATGTATCTGGACTTTCCCCCCCTTTCACTAAACTGGACAAGGGCATGGCCAGTATGTGAAGCATCCGGCCTGTGGGCCATGAATTTGACCCCCTGTCCCAGTAAAACATCTGGGACATTCTGAGTGTTTTTAAAAATATAGATACAGTTATAAGATCAATACAATTCAGTCACCTTGAACATAGCTAAATTTTATATTGCCTTTAAATAAGGCAGACTTTGATTAGGACTTTGGTTACTCCTATAACTGTCTGGTATGATACAGCAACTAAACAGGACAGGCAAAGATTTCAACAGATAGTTAGCACTGCAGGAAAAAAAACCCAATTGCAAACAGCCTGCCTTCCATTTTGAACCTGCATACTGCACAGACCAGAAAGAGGGCTGAAAAAATATCTACAGACCTCTCACATCCTGGACGTAAACTGTTTCAGCTTTTCCCCTCAGGATGCAGCTATAAGACATTGCATGCCAAAAAGGCAGTTTTCCCCCCATGCCATCATTCTGCTAAACATATAATTCCAACAGGACTGTCTATTCCTAAGGATATTTAATCATGTAGCAGTATTGTATTGTATTACTGTTATCCTATTACTTAAGCCTATTGGTATCTTAGGACTATCACTTCGTTGGTTGTTTTTTATGATTTAAGTACCTTAAATCACCTAAACACGACCTAACCTTGGCCTTAAACATGACCTAAGCATAGCCCATAAAACAACCACAACAACACACGAGCACCCAACAGATACAAACTTAAAGTAAACCACTCTAAACTCAATTGCAGGAAATACAACTTTAGTAACTGAGTAGTTGGTGTATGGAACTCACTACCTGACTCTGTAATATCATCTCCTAACCCCCAAAACTTTACCCTTAGACTATCCACTCTTGACCTCTCCCTATTCCTAAGAGGTCAGTAAGGGGTGTGCATAAGTGCACCACTGTGCCTTTCAACCCCGTTCTAATGTTTCTATTTTACTAGTATATACTAGTGCAGTATATATACATTGTTATATGTTTGTATACCCCTAATATGTACTTGACAAAACAATAAATGAATAAAATGATTTATGATTTAGCACTTTGTTGGTTATATGCATGCTGAGAGATTATGCATCAGGGACAAATTCCTTCTGTGTCCAATCACAATTGGCCAATAAAGAATATTCTCTCCTCTACTGTCCTATCCCATCCCATTCTATTCTATTCCTATGAATCCACCACCAACTATTTCTTTTATCTTGTCTTGTTTATATTTTATATTTATTGTGTTTCTGTTTGTAATTTTTCCCAGTGACTGTAATAAATTTTTTTATTAATGGCATGCATATTCATGTGCAATCTCATGAAATCAGACAAACTCAGAAGGTCACAATAAGGCAAAGGGTTTCTAATACATTACAATGGTTAATTGATAACGTACTCGTGATCTGTCTTGCATGTAGTCTGCATCTACATAACCACTCTCTCTTTCCTCCTTCATTCACTATCTTCCTCCTGCCTCAGTTTAAATCACACAGCAATCTATCCATTCAATCCATCTGATGAAGTGAGCTGCAGCTAATCAAAAGGTTATGCATTCTAATGAAATTTGCTAGCCAAAAAAGTGCTACCAGACATGATTTTTTGCTCTTTTTCTGTCTTAAAAAGAAGATTAAAATGTAAAATGTTATTGCAAGCATAAATCACTAATCCTAAAAAAACTGTGATTGATTTGTACAGTAATAGTAATAATATCAGTTTAATTGCCATAGAATTCAGCCTTTCCTTTCATTGTTTACCAGCTTTCCTTCTATAACTTGATTCCCTCTACTTTTTCAAGGTTATGTGCAAAGAAAGGAACATTGTACCAGCTGAGGGTCATTTTATACTTACTGGAATATGATGATCTATAGTGCAGAGGAAGGAGAGACATTAAAAAAAAATCCAGCACAATTCAACCTTTCAAACTAAGACAGAATTACGTACTTACCAGTAAGTGCTTTTTAAATTTTTTAAACTATTGGTTTAAACCCTTTAGATTGCAGTGGTCTCGTTGATTGGAGGATTATGAGAGACCAAACATTGGCACTTTTTTGGACGAGGCATATTGAAAAAATGTTTAATAGAAAGGAGATCCAAAAGATGTAGGAATCTGATTTTGCAACAGATGCCTAATAGGCATGATGTACTAGCAGAATGACGAACTAATTAGGATACAATGTACACTTATTGCTTGGAATAAATGCAAATATGTACAAGCATAGTCAGTTAAACATGTGGTTTCTGCTAAGGCTGTTCATTCAAGTGATTTTTTTCCCTCTTTCACAAGGGAATGCAACTAAATACTCATAGCATAGCATGCCCAGTTTATGACTAAATGCCTAAATGTCTTACTGATTTCCATGGCAAATATCTTGCAGTAACTGAATCATGCCTTTGGCTGTCCAGTCTGTTAAATGTCTGTTGGTTATGCTACAAGGGATAATGACTGAGACTAAACTGAAAAGCAAGCACACTATCCAATGTGCCAGAGCACAGAAAGCAACCCAATCATATTCACACTGCAAGCCTTAAGGATCCTGGATCTTCCTGTATGTTTGGTTACACAGCAGCAAAGTTTCAGGTTCAAGACATAGGTTTTCTAATGGTAGAATACAAAGAGATGAATGGAAACAAGACTTTCTGTGAATGTCTGTATCTATGTTGGTCTGTGATAGGATGTCTATAACAGGATATAGCAATTTAAAAGAAATTGCTTTGTGTGATTTCAGATTTCCAAAACAGATATCATTGGGCAGTGACGGCGAACCTCACCAGAGGTGTGTGCGCACGCTATCACACATGCACAATTGCCCAAAGCCATAATTCAATGCCTGGGGAAGGCAAAAACAGCTTCCCCCGCCCCCTGAAGGCCTTCTGGAGGATGGAAACAGCCTGTTTCCCAACTTCTGGTGAACCCAGTAGCCTAATGTTTCGCCCTCCCCAGGCTCCAAAGGCTTCCCTGGAGCCAGGGGAGGGTAAAAACGTCCTTCCCCATCCTCACTGGAGGCTTTCTGGAAGCCAAAAATGCCCCACCCCCAGAGCCTCTGTGTGAGCCAAAAATCATCTACATGCACATTGGAGCTGAGCGAGGGCAACAGCTCGCCTGCCAGCAGATATGGTTCTGCATGCCATCACTGTCACTGAGTGATCGATTGGTCTGGACCAGATCTTGAAGTGGTACAAATCACTGTAGTACAGTGGTCCCCAAACTTGGCAACTTGGAGGCCCAGCTTGGAAGGCGGAGAGGAATTGGGCAGTGCAAGCAGTAGGCTGATGTGCACATGCACATGAAGCCATTGCACAAGCCACAGGCTGGCACACATGGGCGCATGAATGCTCATCAGCCTGCTGCTTGTGTAAGTTGAGCTCCAGACAGACACTCATGCAGCCCAATTCCAAATGGCTCTGTAGTGAGCCACAACCCGAAGGTTGGGGACTTCTAATTTAGTAGAAGTGCCCTTAGAGTGAAAGTATTTTGAAATTTCAAAATACTCAAGAAAATAGGTTTCACTAGGATTCAATTAAATTGAGGAGGTTTTCACTTTGCTGCCTTTTATGTTTTCACTGTTGACACACGGTGGTATCTAGGATCTCCTAGATCAGGAGTGTCAAACTCAATTTCATTGAGGGCTGCAATGGGGGTTGTGTTTGACCTCAGGGGGCCAGGATGAGCATGGCCAGCTCAACATCGCTCATGTGAGGGGCACCTGTGGTGGCCTGAGCACTCTGCCAGCAAAAATGGGCCCCCAATCTCTGTTTTCAGCTGCAACAACCTCCTGAAAACCTCTGCCAGTGAAAACAGCTCCATTTTTTCTGGCACCCTGAGGCAGTCCTTTGCTATTTCTAGGATGGTCCCATTGGCCAGATCTAGATACCCCGCTGCCCGGATCCAGCCCATGGGCCTTGCATTAGATAGAGGTCTCTTTTGTTGCTGCTTAATGCTGGGGGCTCAGATGATACTGTGATGGTTCCAGGCAATCCTAACTCATGATTCAATTCCCAAGGCAGAGCTATCATCTGTGTCCAGGTATTTCCCTTTCTGGACTCTGGATCATGGGACGAAATGGCAGGGGAGGGGGACTGATAGAATTAAGGTCAAAAACAAAGAACCAAAATGCAAAGCCTAGCTCTTCAAATGTTCAACCACATACTTTCCTTCCTCAGATACGTTAATAAACCTCTAAACCATGCCGAAGTATTTTTTGGAAATATCTGACCTTGATTTATCATTTAACAGTACATAACTGAACTTTTGGTGAGAAGCAGGAAGGGGAAAATAAGACCAACAAAATGTAGAGAAAAACCAGGAGTGTCAGGAGACCAAGTAGAAATTGACATGCTGGACTTAATCACATTTCGCTTCTTTTCGTTTAATTATTTTCATTTCCCTTTAGTTGAGTTGGAACTTTTTGCTTGTTCAGAAACTTTTCTGAGTCCCAATTAGCTTCTGTTTTTGAGAAAACTGATTGCTTTCAAAGATGTTCTTCATGTTCTTTTAAGTTGTTCCTTCTTACTTTCTTCAAGCTGGCCTTCTGGGGCCAGATCTTTGTCTTATCAACAGCTCTGCATATCAATAAAGCAGCTCAGAGTTGAAATGATGGCTCCTTGGTACTCTTTGCGCTTTCTTGTTTTATAGCAGATATTTCATTACTAAGCACTGATGATGTTATCTAGCTTGGGTAATGAAACATCTGCAAGAAAACAACCAAGCTCCAGGAACACCAAGGACCACTCAGTTTTCCATACCCTTAAAAAAATTAGCTTTCCCTTTTTCTCCCTCCCCCCTTTTATGTCAATCTATCTTCACACACAAGTAAGATGTCTCTTTGGGAGGAGAGGGTCAGGTCACTTTACCCAGGCTACCCTATTTTTAAAAAAATATTCTGAATTTCAGCTCAAATAGAGAATGCAGACCTGGAATACTGTACTGTCAAGATCATTCCTTAAATGACTCACACAAGGAGTTGGCAATGGGTGCTCTAAGCCTCCCCATGGGTGCTAATATATCAATAAAAAAATATGCACGGCAAGTTTATTCTACTCTAATTAGTTTATAGAAATTAAATATACAGTGGTGCCTCTACTTACGAACTTCGTTCTGTGACCAGGTTTTTAATAAGAAGAAGCAATTTTTCCCATAGGAATCAATATAAAAGCAAACAATGCGTGTGACTGGGGAAACCACTGGGAGGGTGGAGGCCCTGTTTCCTCCCAAGAGATTCCTAGAGAGGCCCCATGGAGGCTTCTCCCTGCCTTTTCTGGTTACAGTTTCGAAGGCTCGGGTTTGTAAGTGGAAAATGGTTCTTGAGAAGAGGCAAAAAAATCTTGAACACCCAGTTCTTATCTAGAAAAGTTTGTAAGTAGAGGTGTTCTTAGGTAGAGGTACCACTGTACCAATATTATTTAGAATAAGCATCAGCATTGTCTTGCTAATGCTGGTGATAGTAGAATGGAAATAGAATAGAATAGAATAGAATAGAATAGAACAGAATAGAATAGAAGTTCTTTATTGGCTAAGTATGATTGGACATGCAAGGAATTTGTCTTTGGTGCATAGCAACCATAACAACTCAGTATTAAATTTAGAATAAAATTACTCATCAAACGTCCTCTAAAATTTTAAGCTCTGGCATTCCTTTATTTATTTATTATTTATTATTTATTTGTTTGTTTGGTTGGTTGTTTTGTCAACTATGTATTGGTCATATACAATGATATAACAATGTTTATATACATGGTACTAGTAAGAGAGAAACATTAGGACAGGGGATGGTAGGCACAATGGTGCACTTATGCACGCCTCTTACTGACCTCTTAGGAATCGGGTGAGGTCAACAGTGGATAGTCTAAGGGTAAAGTTTTGGGGGTTAGATGATGAAACTACAGAGTCAGGTAGTGAGTTCCGTGCATCAACTACTCGGTTACTAAAGTCATATTTATATTAATAAATTAATATACAGTGATCCCTCGATTATCGCGAGGGTTCCGTTCCAAGACCCCTCGCGATAATCGATTTTTCACGATGTAGGGTTGCGGAAGTAAAAACACCATCTGCGCATGCGCACCCTTTTTCCATGGCCGCGCATGCGCAGATGGTGGAGTTTGCGTGGGCGGCGGGGAAACCCAGATCTTCGTCTGCTCGCTGCTGCTGCGGCCGCCCAGCAGCTGATCTGCTCGGCGGCAGCAGCGAGGAGCTGAATCGGGCTTTCCCCTTTGCATGGGCGGCGGGGAAACCCGGATCTTCGTCTGCTCGCTGCTGCTGTGGCCGCCCAGCAGCTGATGTGCTCAGCGGCAGCAGCGAGGAGCCGAATCGGGCTTTCCCATTTGCGTGGGCGGCGGGGAAACCCGGATCTTCGTCTGCTCGCTGCTGCTACGGCCGCCCAGCAGCTGATCTGCTCGGCGGCAGCAGCGAGGAGCCGAATCGGGCTTTCCCCTTTGCGTGGGCGGCGGGGAAACCCGGATCTTCGTCTGCTCGCTGCTGCTGCGGCCGCCCAGCAGCTGATCTGCTCGGCGGCAGCAGCGAGGAGCCGAATCGGGCTTTCCCCTTTGCGTGGGCGGCGGGGAAACCCCGATCTTCGTCTGCTTGCTGCTGCTGCAGCAGCGAGCAGATGAAGATCGGGGTTTCCCCGCCGCCCACGCAAAGGGGAAACCCCGGTTCCTCGCTGATGCCCCCGCTCGCCCGCCGCCCGCCGCCCGCCAGCAAGAGGGGGAGAGATAGAGAAAGAGAAAGAAGGAAAGAAAGAGATGAGAGAGGGAGGAAGAGAGTGTGAGAGAGGAAGAAGCAAGATAGAGAAAGAGAGAGAGAAAGAAAGATGAGAAAGTAAGGAAGAGAGTGACGTCATCGGGTGGGAAAAATCGCGATATAGCGTTTCGCGAAGATTGAGATCGCGAAAATCGAGGGATCACTGTATTAATAAAGTCATATTTTATTTTAAAATAAGTCAATAATAATAATAAATACTGAAGGTACATTTTAAAATGTGTATTGTATGATTAATAACTATATCACAAAAGGGTTATTTTAGACTCTAAATTTCAGGATATTCAAGATTATCATTTTTCTTTATTGCTCTTAAAAGTAGTAAGCTGGCTCTTCCACATTTTTGGTTTGCACATTTTTGGTATTCAATTGCAGCACCCTCACATTTGCACCAAAGTCCTACTTTGAACGTATCATCGATATTGCCAGTATTGTGGTAGTATATACACAGGTCTTGAAGTGGTGCTTTATACACTACAAACATCCTGTTTCTAAATTATGTAAGATAAGAGGTTGGAATGTTGTGTTTTTCTTCAATTGAGAGATAAGCTTTCTTCTGTTTATTGCACCACATGTTAATGTTAAGCTAATTGTGCTGCAATTGTGATGTTGTGATTCTAAATGAATGCCTGGAGAAAAACACTTACAGTACTTGTTATTGAAAAGCAGAGAGACTTTATTCTTAATAAGCATCTTTATTCTTCAGCATAAAAGCAGATACAAGGAGCAAAATCCTAAATTAATAATGGTAAATACAAACCAGGCTTGGTTTAGCTTCCTCTAATTAAATCTATTGATTTCATTACTGGCAACCTTGATATTTTAGAACAATCCCCTTTCTATAAAACAAACTTTGAGAGATCAATAAAGAATATATGCTACATCTCCTTGCAAATTCATCAACCTTGGAGGGTAATCTGTCAAGGGAAAACTTGTTTTTGATTTTATATTGCATATATACCTTTCCCCATTTCTCTTAGTCTTGGTAATATGGTTCCTTGTAGCTTGCAGTTTTGCATCCAGGCGTCATTTCATCTAAATTTCAAACCTTTCCAAATGATATATAAGGAAATGTAATAGGTTGTCTGAAAAGCTGAAATAGAAAATAGAAATTGGGTGACTGCTTCATGGGTTTGTAAAAAGTTCTGTCTTCTTGAAGATTAGCGTTAAAATGCTCAGGTTCAGACCAGACAACAAAAGTCTATCTCAAGAGTAACATGATGTGGTGTATCAGAAACGTGATGTGGACCCTGAACACATGGCATAAAAACGGATCCCATGTGCTAATGAAATTATGAAGAATCAAGGTTAAACTTGTCAAGAATAGTCAAGGACATCCCTAACCTACATGATCTATCTGGATTGCCGTGTGATAACAACATGCAGGAGCAAATGGAAAATAAAACTTTCCAGTCAATTTTCACTGATTAAAGCCATCGGATAAGTAGAGTACCTTCCTTAAAGCAAAACAAGAAAATTCCAAGCAGTCCCAAACAGTGTTCTCTCTAAAAAATTTTTGGGGTGGGCGGAAAAGTATAGTGTCTGAGCGGCAGTCCCTTCGGGACTGGGCGGCACAGAAATAATAATAAAATTTCCCTCTCGGCTTCTGGGCAGGTTTGGAAAACTCTGAGTTGATGATGATTTTTAAGTGAGCGATTGCTCACTGCTCAGCTTAGAGGGAACTATGGTCCCAAATATGAATATCCCTTCCATCCCATTCTCTCCATATAACATCAACAGGTCAACTGCACTGTGTGACTGTCGAAATATATTGTGGGAGAGATATTGTTTACTATGATATGTACAAAAATAGTTAAGACCATGAGAAAATCCATGATCATTTCAGGCCACCAGAAAATAAGCTTATATTATATTTTCAATTATTAGCTCAAAAGTCCCTGATCTCAATGTGCATATCATGATTATGGACAAAACTCTGTAAAATCTTATTTTTTAAAAAATAGGAGATTGGAAGCATGCTAGAACCACAATTCTCCAGCCACATTCCCAGAGGTGGGAAGCAAAGAGCAGCATTATTTTCTTTTGGAATTAATTTGCCAAGCCTCACTCTGGAATGCTTCCTAGGCAGTCTTCAAAAGCAACACAGGTCAACAGAATACAGATTTTTGAAAGAGATTCTCCATAGTCTTACCAAAGTTACCCAACTGGTTTTATTTCCAAGGTTGGACTAGAGCTCATTGTCTCCTGGTTTTGTGTTCTAAACGATTACTATCCCATGCCATTTCTCTCTCCCACTGAATCGTTCTCTCTCCCCACCCCTTCATGTGGTGGCTTTGCTGAAACATTTTCGATATAGATCCATGATGGCGAAACTATGGCATGTCTGGCACAAGTGGCATGCGGAGCCCTCTCTACAGGCATGTGAGCTGTTGACCAGCTCAACTCCACTCCACATGTGCGAGTGCCTCCTTCTGGCCAGCAGATTTTCAGATCAGACAAGATGATAATAATAATAATAATAATAATAATAATAATAATAATAATAATAATAATAATAATAATTTATTAGATTTGTATGCCACCCCTCTCCGAGGACTCGGGGTGGCTGAAAACATAAAAATAGTACAGTACAAATACAAATACAATATTACAAAGTTAAAAAACTAATTTAAAAATACATTGTCATAGCAATCATCGACTACACAGTCATACACATTCAGTCCAACTAATCATGATACAGAGGTCAAACAAAAGGGGTGGGGATTAATCTCCCCATGCTTGGTGGCAGAGATGTGTCTTCAACATTTTGCGGAAGGCGAGGAGGGTAGGGGCAGTTCAAATCTCTGGAGGGAGTTGATTCCAGAGGGCCAGGGCAGCCACAGAGAGGACTCTTCCCCTGGGTCCCGCCAGACAACATTGTTTAGTCAATGGGACCCGGAGAAAGCCAACTCTGTGGGACCTAATTGGCCACTGGGATTCATGCAGCAGAAGGCGGTCTCATAGGTATTCTGATCTGATGCCATGCAGGCTTTATAGGTCATTACCAGCACTTTAAATTGTGATTGGAAATTGATCGGCAGCCAGTGCAGGCTGCGGAGTGTTGATGAGACATGGGCATATCTAGGAAAGCCCATGATTGTTCTTGTGGCCACATTCTGCATGATCTGAAGTTTCCAAACACTCTTCAAAGGCAGCTCATGTAGAGAGCGTTGCAGTCATCAAACCTCAAGGTGATGAGGGCATGAGTGACTGTGAGCAGAGACTCCCTGTCCAAATAGGGCTGCAACTGGTGCACCAGGTGAACCTGGGCAAACTTCCCCCTCGCTACAGCTGAAAGATGGTGTTCTAATGTTAGCTGTGGATCGAGGAGGACACCCAAGTTGCGAACCCTCTCCGAGGGCATCAATAATTCCCACCTCCCCAGGATAATGGACGGACAGATAGAATTGTCCTTCGGAGGCAAAACCCACAGCCACTCCGTCTTGTCAGGGTTGAGTTTGAGCCTGTTGACATGCTTTCTCCTCACTTTCTGCAGTCTGTGCCTTCCGAGATCTCTGGAGATTCCACACCAGCGCTGTTTGGGCATGCAAGACTTTTCCCCCTTCCCAGCTTCATTTGGGAATGGAAGGCTTTCTCCCCTTCCTAGCTCCATTTAGGGATGGGAGGCTTTCCCTCCCAACTCTGTTTGGAGATGGAAGGTCAAAACAATGTGTGTGTGTGTGTGTGTGTGTCACATGTGCAATGGGTTGTGCATGCATGTGCAGAGGATGGAATGTGCGGGTGGGGCATTGCATTATATGTGTGGGCACTCATTCATGTGTGACAATGTGCATGCACACACTTTCAGGACCCGAGGGGAAAAGAGGTTCACTATCAATGAAATAGATCATTCTTTAAATGGTCAAATAAATTATCCCAAAATTTAGTTATTTCTTATTATGTTTAATAGTATGCAGCTTCAAAAATGTGTTTTAAGCATCAATTAGATTAGAGAGTTCTGCACCATTTTTCAGATTCACATGGAAGTTTGAAAGAGAAGCTAGCTTTAATAAATAGCAAAGAGATGCTGTGCCCACATGTGGACTAGAATACTTCTGAATCATTTTGGATGGGCACAGATTCATGTATTAATCTGAAGCTTATGTGTTTACCTGATTCAATGGATTTTCTCAAGATAGGTAGATGGCCTCATTTTTGGAATCCAGCCAACTGTCGTTTTTTTTAAAAAAATAAAATGATGATGAAGAAAAAGGTTGTGTCTTCCATTTCTAGAAGACTTGAAACAACAAAAGACTTCACACTTTAGATCTGAAAAAATAATGGAATGTACTATTATCCTGACAAAAGACAGGCAAAAACTGGATAGGCAATTACATACCGAAGTCCTGTACAGATGATACAATGAAGAGGAGTAATTTTTAGTTAGGATATGACATTAATGAAGAAATTTTCATCTAGAGATACAGGACTTTTTTTTTTTGCACAGGTTAAAAAAAGTATAAATCTCACAAAATTCTCCTTTCCATGAACGACCCCAATATACAGGGAGTACGATTTTTTACAATAAAAATGTATAAAACAACATATGTTTGACAGTAGTCCTATTTTAGAACTGCAAATGAAGCATTGGGAGATAAAATAGCAGGATAGATTTGCTGTTATATTAATCATAATACTAAAAATTTTCAAGCCTTTTTCAAGGATCAAATATGTAAGCTTGATCTTTAACAGTTTGCAGCCTTTTCACAGCATAGTGCTTTTTAACTTGATGTGATATTGAAGTTTGGAATATTTTTTTCAGCTATTAAGAATAACTATTCAGATCCAGCTTATAACTGCAGTGTTTTTAAGACTGTTATGAATATTATAATTGTGAGGGTGGAGTTTCATTCTGCTAGCTTGTGGATTCGTTTCTGGTACCAGAGTAGGTAACATCTTCATCTATCTTGCTTTATGTTTCCCCAGGAAAAAAGTACAGAGACAAGCAATTTAGCTATTTGATTTAAACCACTAGATTAGAGGGAACCCCTCCCCCTAATTTTAAGAAGAAGCCATTTCTTCCCTGTTTAGTAACATCGCTTGTATTAATACCATCCCATTTATTATAGCATTTATATATAGCTTCATAGTGATTTTCTTTCTTTTCTTTTTTAAAAATAATTTTTATTGAACATTTTCAACATTAAAAGCACAAAACACAAAAACACACAAAACGAAAATTTTCTCTCATTACAGTGACTTTTTATCAGTATCACTAATAGAATAGAATAGAATTTTTATTGGCCAAGTGTGATTGGACACACAAGGAATTTGTCTTGGTGCATATGCTCTCAGCGTGCATAAAAGAAAATATACATTTGTCAAGAATCATGTGGTACAACACTTAATGATTGTCATAGGGGTCAAATAAGCAATGAAGAAGCAATATTAATAAAAATTTTAGGATATAAGCAACAAGTTACAGATACAGTCAACATGGGAGGAAATGGGTGAACGGAATGATGAGAAAAACTAGTAGAATAGAAGTGCAGATTTAGTAGAAAGTCTGACAGTGTTGAGGGAATTATTTGTTTAGTAGAGTGATGGCGATCGGAAAAAAACTGTTCTTGTGTCTAGTTGTTTTGGTGTGCAGTGCTCTGTAGCGACGTTTTGAGGGTAGGAGTTGAAACAATTTGTGTCCAGGATGCAAGGGGTCAGTAAATATTTTCCCCGCCCTCTTTTTGACTCATGCAGTATACAGGTCCTCAATGGAAGGCAGGTTGGCAGCAATTGTTTTTTCTGCAGTTCTGATTCTCCTCTGAAGTCTGTGTCGGTCCTGTTGGGTTGCAGCATCAAACCAGACAGTTATAGAGGTACAGATGACATGTCCATAACTTACATAGATTCTAACTCTATAATGCACTAGCTGATGATCCAGTGATGCCTGGGTATCATACTCATCCTCGCCTCCCACTCATGTACGCATGACCCCCTCTGATGGTCATTTAAAAAAATCCTTTCTTAGTGGTCACCTAGAAGCCAAGAGGAACATACGTGGCAAATTTCAAGTTTGTAGGCTTTACAGTTCTGGAGATTTCATGATTATGGTATGAGTGGTTTTTTGTTTTACATATAGATTACAGTATAACTAAATTATACACTCAATGTCATTGTAATTGTACTTACACAAATATACAAAACACTCATATACTATTATATAATTCTTTTTCCGTAGTTATCTTTCTATTCTCTAACCAGATATATCATCTACTCCAGACTTAATAATACTCTGATTCATCTCTCTCATTCAATTCCTTTATCGTCTTATCCATCTCAGCCAACTCAAGTATTTTTCTAATTATCATTGCCTCTGGTGGACTATTCACAGCACTTTCTGAGTGGTCATCATATTGCCGCCAAACAATGCGAGTTCTCATTTTGCCAACTTCGGAAGGATGTAGGCTGAGTCAGCTTGTCAGTCAGGTTCAAACTCCTGGCTGTGGGCAGAGTTGGCCTGCAATACTGCATTCTAACTATTGCACCAACATTATACAACATCTTCAGGATTCCCAGACTCATTACTCCAATTGGGAATGAGTTCCATGTCGTAAGCACCTTAATGTACAAATACCAGCAAGCCAGATAAGCAACGTGAACAATTTTAAGTCACGACTCTTTAGACCTAAACTGTTCATAATCACATTCAGAATTGCTCTATGGAGAAAAAATATTGCAGTTTCTTACTTCTAATATAATAATCTACTTTCATCTGGAAATACTTGCAACTCTACCTTTTCCATTCTTTGTTTTAAGAAAGCGTGAAGTTCACAGCAGTAGCCTTGAGGGATACTTCTTGCTGGTAGAATGCTAAAAGTGATTGTTTCTTGCTATTCAAAATTTCTGCTTTTGTATTTTTTATTCACCTGCCAGAGTTAAAAGTCCCCACTGCCTTTTAATGAGCAATAAAATAAAATAACTTATACTTTTAGTCAGTGGAGTTGAAAGTTTTCAGCAATCAACAGATCAATCAATAAAAGGATAATTGCTATTAGATCAATCAATAAAGGGATAATGTGCTATTAGAATACTGCCAAAAATGATATTATAATCTTATTTTGCTCATATTTATATGATTTTCTCCAACAAATAAGTTAACATTAGAATGTTTGGCTTATATCCAAGAACAACTGTTTTATGGTAGTAGAAGAAATTGAAATCCAGGTTTTCAATACTGGATTATTTCAGCTACAGATACTTGCTTATTGTAACAAGAGTTCAGATTCCATGACAACCATGGACCTGTCCCAAGTAGTTCAGGGTCTGATACATGAGGGGGATGCACACTTGACCTAGTGTTCCTCTCAGGGCAGTGGAGATATGATCTGGAATTAAGGAGTATAGATGCTTCTCCCTTGTCATGTTCAGATCATTTCTGGCTCAGGTTAGACTTTAATGTTGGGTTAAAAATGTTTTTTAATATTAGATTTCTTATACTGTGTTATTTTGTTGTGAGCCGCTCCAAGTCCACGGAGAGGTGCGGCATACAAATCTAATAAATTAAATTAAATTAAATTTAAGGGAACACTCCATCGCAGGGAGGCAGAGACAGTTAAGTGGTTCTGCCACAAACACATAATGGCCCCTGTAGGGTTCTAGAGGGAACTTGGGGAAATACTTGACTCCCTTGTCCACAATCTGGCTGAGTCCCTGGTAGATGTCTGGAAGTTGTCTGGACCAGATTGTGCCTTTGTGACCAGATTGTGCCTTTGTGACCCCTCCGTGGTGGTAGATCCAGGAAAGCTTCATGGTTTACCAAAGAGCTCTGGGAGATGAAGCACCAGAAGAGACATCTAGAGCAATGAACCAGTAATTCCAAATCTGACTGAAGACTGGTAAGAACCTTTATTAGGATTTATCTAGTGGCGACACAAATGGCAAAATGTTCTCATTTTTTCTGCACATATTGCATCCACTGATTCACCCCCAGCCACCCTCTTTAGGATGACTCCTTCCCCTCTCAATGTAGAAGAAATGGAGGAATCCTTGCAGGGTGGAGCTGAGGAATTTGTTCAGATTCTGTCAATAAAGTCACCCAGATTCAGATAGACCTGGACTCTGATTGGGCAATTCTGACCTAGATGACAGGGGCAAGTCTTAGTCCTGTTGTGTAGGATATATTTGATCCTGTGACTCTTGAGGATGCAGACAAGGCTGTGGGAGCAATGGGCTCCTCCACTTGTTCATTGGACCTGTGCCCCTCCTGGTTGGTTTTGGCCAGCAGGGAGGTGACACAAGGCTGGCTCCAGTGTCCAGTTAACACCTCCTTGAGGCAGGGGTCTTCCTGCAACCATTAAAGGAAGCGGTTGTGGGGCCCTCTCCAAGAAGCCTTTCCTGGATCCAGCAGAATTAAAAAACTTACATCCAGTCTCCAACCTACTATTTGTGGGAAAAGTTGTAGAGAAAGTAATGGTGTTCCAGCTCCTATGGTCATTGGATGAAACGGATTATCTAGACCCTTTTCAATTGGGCTTCAGACCTGGCTACAGCATGGAAACTGGATGATCTCTGGTGAGCCCGAGATGGGAGTCATTCCATCATTCCAACAATGTCTTCAGAGGGACTTAGAGCAACCCCAGCCATGGGGGGTGGGGTCACTCACGAACGCGAATCCTAGAAAGAAAACTTGGACACATTTCTCTCCAGGTGAAATGACACAGTATTGAGCTGTGCACGTCTTTTTATTGGGGGAATATGCAAATTGGGAATGATTATACGTACATGTCAAGTGATACACAAACATTCAATAACGTAACTCTAAGATATGACACAACTTCCGAGTCCTTCCCATCTCCATATGGGACGTAACTAGTTTCTACTGAACAAATGTCTCTCATGGCCAATTTCCTTGGACCTATTGTTGTTAATACAGCTATCTCCTGTTTACCACAAAGCAAGGTATTTTATCACAGCCTTCGTCCTGTTTACCCCAGGCAATGTAAATTATGTCTTTTGATCACACAGTTCTTTTCCTGTTGACACATCCTTGTTATCCGAGGAGAGTTCTGAATCGTTTTATGGCCAGTCACTTCCTAAGCAGATTTCACCAGAAATGCAGACTCACTATGTGACCTTTATGTACAGTCCTGTTCTGGCTAATGAAGTCGGAGTGTATGAGGCATTTATGTCAGAAGTCCAGATATCAAATCCTATCCTAACATTATGCTATGGCAGCTACAGACCTCTCAGTTGCTTTTGATACCATTGACCATGGTATCCTTCTGCGATGAGCTGTAAATGGGAGGCACCATGTTATGGTGGTTCTGCTCCTGTCTCTCTGGCTATGTAGTCAGAGTCTCTCTATCTATGTAGTTCTGCCTTCTGCATTGAGATATTACCTCAGGATATGCTTAATCCTGACAAGAGTAACAAAGAACCTTCAAGGTAAGAGCTAGGAAGATTGTTAGCACCTAGTTAGGGCTGTGGAAAAAAGCTTTGAAAAGAAAAGCTAAATTCACAGTATAAGACACACCTGAATTTTAAGCCTCTTTTAGGGAGGCAAAAGGTGCGTCTTATACTCTGAAAAATACGGTAGGTGAAATCAATTTTTAGAGCTGTTTGCTCTAAAATAGAATATAACTATCTGTTTCATAGTTTACACATTTTAGAGTCCTCAAGTGTCTAAACAAGGCATACATTTATACAAGGAATTCATTTCCTTAGATTGAGATATAAAACTTCAAGCAGTTCTGATTATTAATTTAAGGAGCAGATTATTTAAAATAAAGAGCAATCTAATGTTAAGGTCAGTTTGTCAGTTTTATATGAAACTCTGAACTGAGTTTGGGGGGGGGAGGCAGCTAATAAAGGGTTTGAAGAACTTTTCTGACAGGTCATCAGAACTGCAAATTCACAGATGTTGGCAAACACGGGAAGAAGCTGAAAATAGAGCACTGGAAAAATCCCAAATCAGATTATGACAAGTTAAATTGGTTCTAATGTGTCACATTTTATATTATGTAAAGTGAAGAAATAACTTTCTACTTGACATGACATGGCCTTCTTAATTCCGGTGGAGAGTAAATGATATTCAAAGAATGGCCAGTGAAGTCGACCATTTCAGCTGGATTTGATGTTCAACTGTGTGGAATTCATTTTTAATATTCACCTACATGGGGTTATGATTGATTTGCCCAGGTTGACCATGGCAAAATCTATAATTATTGAACTTGGTGGAGAATATCTGTCTCATGGTGTTTTACATTTATTATTGCCTTCTAATGTGCTGTTTCTGAAAACTTCCTTTACCAAATATTTGCATAAATTATTAATATATTTATGAATAAACAGATCCCACAAATCTCTCTAGAGGGCCAGTTTGGTATAGTAGTTAAGGCATCACGCTACAAACTGGAAGAACGTGAGCTGCAGTCTCACCTTAGGCTCAAATCCAGCTGGATAACCTTGGGCCAGTCACTTTGTCTCAGATGTAGGAAGTAAGCAATGCTAAATCCTTTCTGAAAAAACCTGCCAAGAAAAATCCATGGATTTCTCCAAGCAATTGCCAGAAGTCAACATAAACTTGAAGGTGTGCACTCGCATGAATCTCTATTGTTCCTTTTTATAAAGGTTACATATTTATGTTTTTCAAAAAATAGTTTGATACAGCCATCATTTGAGGAAGAGGCAATATAGTATATACATAGACACATAGGCAAATATGGTACATGGTACAAATATGGCACATGGTCATTATATTTTGCATAATCAAGACAAGGATTTAATCACCCTGCTTCATACTGTCTGAAGTAATATTTAGAACAGTACACATTTACCATTCTGATTTTTCATGTTTCCAATTTACTGCCAATTGAAACAACATTCTACAATCGTTGCCTTTTCAGAAGTGAGTTTCAGACACCAAAATATATTTTGCACCTAGTCTCATCTGCCCTTCTCCTAAGATTTTCTTCACTCATAATTTTGTCCTGTGCACTTTCTTCTTTTTTAAAAGCATATCTACTTTTTGCAAACCTTGTTCCTCAAAAATAAAATACAGAGATGAAAATTGCATGAATGAAATTTTTTACTTTGTTGCTACTATTAATGCCTATTTAAATGTCTGCCATAATCTATAATAAAGGACAAGTTCAAAGGACAGCCTTTGATGACAAACTTCTCATTAATTAGTGTTCAATGATCTTATAGTAACTATTTTTATTCACATTGTTGATTATGCATAAAAATAATTAAGCACTGTAGTTTTGGAAGCAAAATATGGCAGGCTTCCAGTACTATTCTCATTTGAGAATATAGATAGAGGTGACTTCTCTAGCCTTTTTTGAAGTTTGCTTGATAATATTGTCTTTGCTTCCTGTTTTATGTTATTGTATTTGATTAACAAATATGTAGGTAGCTACAGTATATGAGTATGTATATGTGCATAGATGAGAGGGAAAATGAGAAATAAAGGAGTAGTTTAAGACAACCAGGTTTTTCAAATCTGAAAACCTTCTGATTTTAATTTAAAATAGATCCAAGATTAATCTGGGCTGTTTAGAATATTTTCAATGGATTACTGGAATATTTGCATGTATATTTGCAAAGAACTGATAGCCTATTGTAGAGGTTAAGTGTTCCCAGTTCACTCATGCCTGTTGGTCATCAAATAGCATGAAGCTCTGCTCACCCACCCACCCAGACACCGCTATTTGGGTTCTTTTACCCTCTGCGCATGCACAGAATGCTTTTTGTATGCGCAGAGGGTAAAAGAACCCAAGTGGATGTGATGTGCCTGTGTCTGGAGGCTGTTGGGGCCTGGATGGGTGTCAACAGACTCAAACTCAACCCAGATAGACGGAGTGGCTGTGGGTTTTACCTCCCAAGGACAATCCCATCTGTCCGTTCATCACCCTGGGGGGGGATTATTGACCCCCTCAGAGAGGGTCCACAACTTAGGCGTCCTCCTCGATCCACAGCTCACATTAGAGAAACACCTTTCAGCTGTGGCGAGGGAGGCGTTTGCACAGGTTCACCTAGTGCACCAGTTGCGGCCCTATTTGGACCGGGACTCACTGCTCACAGTCACTCATGCCCTCATCACCTCGAGGTTCGACTACTGTAATGCTCTCTACATGGGGCTAACTTTGAAGAGTATTCGGAAACTTCAGATCATGCAGAATGCAGCTGCGAGAGCAATCATGGGCTTCCCCAAATATGCCCATGTTACTCCAACACTCCACAGTCTGCACTGGTTGCCGATCAGTTTCCGGTCACAATTCAAAGTGTTGGTTATGACCTATAAAGCCCTTCATGGCACCGGACCAGATTATCTGCGAGACCGCCTTCTGCCGCACGAATCCCAGCGACTGGTTAGGTCCCACAGAGTTGGTCTTCTCCGGGTCCCGTTGACTAAATAATGCCGTCTGGCGTGACCCAGAAGAAAAGCCTTCTCTGTGGCGGCTCCAACCCTCTGGAATCAGCTCCCCTTGGAGATTAGAACTGCCCCCACCCTCCTTGCCTTTCGTAAACTCCTCAAAACCCATCTCTGTCGTCAAGCTTGGGGGAACTGAGGCACTTTCCCCTTGCCTATGTAGTCCCTGTGCATAATATGACTGTATGTATGTTTTATATACTGGGGTTCCTTTTTAGATTTTTATATGTATAATTGTTATTTTAGATTTTAATTATTAGATTTGTCGTTATGTATTGTTTGTATCACTGTTGTGAGCCGCCCTGAGACTATGGAGCGGGGCGGCATACAAATCTAATAAATAATAATAATAAATAATAAATAATCTGGGTGGGTGGATAGGTGGAGCGTCGTGCTGCCTTTGCAACCGGGTCTCCAACGACCAACGGGCATGAGCGAACTCTGGCCTATCAACATTTGCCTTTCTTGGCTAATAGTTAAACACAGAAAATTGTCAGTTAGTGCTAATTTATTAGTCATAATTTAATGCAATGTTTTTCAAGATCGGGACGCTTTAAGTTGGTATGGATTTCAACTCCCAGAATCCCCCTGATCAGAAGAAGGACATGAAGAAGCTTGACTACAATTAATAGTCAAAAGGCACAACGTGTTATAGCTTAGGTTAGAAAAGATCAGGACGAATGAGAGCAAAAGGTCATGAAAAATCTCTCCAATAAAAGATGTAGTCATTTTTTTTGAATGAATTCTGTGAAAATGCATAATAGGTCCTAGGAAACCTATCTGAATGTTAGAGCAAGATTTTCAGATCTGAAGTTTTACAGGCATTTGGGAATATAACATTTATAGAATCGTGTGTGGTTCTGTTCTCCTTATTTTTTTCTACAGGCTTATTGCCTGGTGTAGATTTCTTTTTTTGAAAAAAAAAAATCTTTATGTTGTACCAGACCTTTTTTTTTTTGCTTCTGCAGAATCTCTTGATATGCCTCTCTTGGCTAGAGTTTCTGTTTGTGTCTCTGTGTTAATTTTAAATGATCAGTCCCTCAGTAATGGAGGAAGGTGAGGTGGAGGCTGAGTAATTGGAAGCCAAGAGGCAAAAGTCTCTGACAGAACAAAATTGATTGAGGCTTTTCAGTGAAACACTTGCAAAAATCAATGCCCGTTCCCTCGATTGCAGGAATGTGTTTACTGTATTCAGCAGCTAACATTAAAAGTGAATTCCAGCAATTGCAATTACAGCTTTCTGCTTCTCCTCCCCTTTTGCTTGGCGTTCGTTTTGTCTTGCTTTAGAGCCTAAGGCAAAGCTAATGCAGTCAAACTGAAAGCGGCTTTATAAATTGCAACTCACCACTTTCCCACTCCCCTAGGACCCCCTTTTTCTTCAGCACTGTCAAATTTGATTCAGCTCAGAGGCATGGAGCTGCCTTACGGAAGAGATTTCAGGACTTGGAAGCCAGGCTGGAACATGGCTGCCTTGTTGGCCAGAGTATGTTAATCCTAATGCAGCCTGATATCACCATTTGATTTCCTTGTGCCCGGGAGCAGAAATTTTAAATGCAATAGAGAGGTGCTTTTGGGCTCGGGAGGTGACTTATTCATGAGAATCAGAGTGGTGAGTTTCTGAATGAAAGTTGAAAGGAGAATGGGGGATCCTGATTCATACGTACTAGTAGTTTACAAGGTTCAGACTAAGAAAGCAGTAACACAATTAATAGTAGGTTAATTAATACTGGTATGCAGTTCAAATATCATCTGTTATTATTTATTTATCTAGTGTATGTATTCCTCATCTGTTTGGGACCCATATCGCATCTCAGATATTAACACACTTGAAAATGTCTTCGGAGAGGGGCGGCATACAAATCTAAGTAATAAATAAATAAATAAATAAATAAATGTCCAAAGATACTTCTACAAACTTGACTGTAAAAAATATGACTTCAGTAACTGAGTGGTCGAAGCGTGGAACTCATTACCGGACTCCATAGTGTCATCCCCAAACCCCCAACACTTTACCCTTAGATTATCTACGGTTGACCTATCCAGATTCCTAAGAAGTCAGTAAGGGGCAAGTACAAGTGCACTAGAGTGCCTTCCGTCCCCTGTCCTATTGCTCTCCTATATCTCCTATACCTTTCTTCTATTCCTATATTGATATGTTCTGTTACTATATCTTCTTTTCTATTATTTCTTAGATATATTTTACTATGAGTATCTCCTCTATAACCTTCATCATGTATTTTACTATATGTATATAGATATATATCCACTAAAACCCTCATTGTGTATTGGACAAAATAAATAAATAAATAAAAAATAAAAAATACATACATACATACATACATACATACATACATACATACATACATACATTGAATGCCAGGCTGTCTACAATATTATTAGAGTAGTTTGCCTAAGATTGCTAGTTTGTTTAGTTCACACTTGGGTGCTATTCAGGGTGTACCACAGGTCAACTTGACCACATTGAGGTCAACTGCAGAATCCCCAAGGCAAGCTCTGCATTTGACAATTGTTGACCAATGTATGAGACCATCGTGGAGTAAGGCTTGTTACAACCTCAAAGTCTACCTAGTCTACCTAGCAGTAGTGCTAACTACCGTGTTGCATGCCAGTGGGACTTGGACTGTATACAGGAGACATGCCAAGCAATTGAATGACCTGCCTCCATAGAATTCTGAGGATCCGGTGGTAAGATAAGGTGTCAGACATGAAGTCCTCTCCAGAGCAGGCCTGCATTATATTCCCACCCTGCTGATGAAAGCCCAGACATGTTGGGCAGGCCATGTTGCAAGAATGCCAGACAATTATATCCCTAAACAGCTCCTCTATGGTGAGCTGTCTAAAGGAAAGTGATCACACAGCGGTCAAAGAAAGCGATACAAAGACACGTTGAAAGCCTCCTTCAAGTCCCTCGATATCAACACCACCTCCTGGGAAACCCTGGCACAAGATCAATCAACATGGCTCATGCTGATCCACCAAGGCTGCCAGACATCTGAGGCCAGAAGAACAGCCATAGCAGAAGGGAAGCGAGCACTCCACAAAGCCAGAACTGCAAATGCTGTGACAATGGCGCCCACACATGTCTGCCCAACATGTTGTAGAACATTTCGTGCCCATATAGACCTTACCAGCCACCTGCAGACATATTGTAGGGTGAGAATGGAGATTTTGCAGTATCCTTCCCCTGCCACACCCACTAAGCCATGCCCACCCAGCACACACCATACCCAACAAGCCATACCTACAGAACCAATAGTAAAAAAAAAAGGATTTTACCACTGGTCCCTTCCTGCAATCATTCCCCTTCTCCCGCACAAATTATTCAAGTTTATCATTGATCTGCATGATGAGCACACAGTGCACGTATGGGCCACTGACTATTTCTCAGGAGTAGGAACATGTTCCATCTTTTGCTCTTTGAGAAGGCAACCACTGCCAGGTGTTTGTTTTTCTTATGTGCTACATGTTATATTTTATCTGAACTGTCTCACCTGCTGAGCTTCATCTCATTGATTGACCCACAGATGAAGAGGTAGTTCCTCCCCTCCAGAGGTGGCTGTTGTTGCCCTCTACAGCCAATTATTTTCTACAAATTCACCAGCAGAACTATGAAAAGGGAAACAGTGGAAGTGTCTTTTTTCCCCTTTTATAAGTTCATTAATGAAACAATAAAAATATGGAATTTTTCTTCTGTTTTATTTCTTTGATGGACAGTGGAACAGTAAAAAGACAGGGTTGTCTTTCTCCTAGTAAATTTTAATTAACCAGGTAAATCTGGCATGGCTTCTGATGTCTTTCTTTTCTTTTCTAATTCAAAAATTTTAAAGTCCTTCCTTAGTTACTTCCCTCCTCCCTCCCTCCCTCCCTCTCTCTCCCTCCCAAAGTTAAAAATGAAGGTAAGCAACCTACCTACCTAATGAATGTATTTGGATAGAATATCTCATCAACATTACAGCCAAAAAGAGGAAGTTTGGTTATCTAAGTCTATAATGAGACACAAATCTTAGACAAAACCTAAAGGCCAGGAAGTAAAAGTACTTGGTGGTTGCCATACTTTTAAAACCACTTCAACATGTGTTTTATTCCAAACATTCCAGGTGTATGCTCACCAAATTTCTAGCAATTGCCATAATGCCTGAAGAATTTTGTCAATTGAACCCAAACATCTGAAGATTTACTAGGTTGAAGAGTGCTAACCTAGAAAATTGCATTATAAATGTAGCAGCAATAATACACACACATTGTTCATTTTTGGCCCATCACCACAGCTAGGTCCACTTATTTTCACTGATGGCAACAAATGACTATGTTTATGAGAGTGTCTTTAGCAGCAACATTACTATATCTCATTAAGATAGATAAACTCTCGGTACATCAATAAGATTTAAATAAAGCTACAAGATTCGAGCTTCAAATCTCCTCCTCCCTTTGTTACAAACTGGTGCTTATTTAATTTTTACAGTACAGACAGTCTTTGTTTTAAAATTATTATTTTATAAATTGTATTCCTGGCAAATTCAAGCAGTGAGCAGTTTTCAGGAAGTTAGCCTTGTCTTCCTGGGGATTAAAAAAGAGCAGTGCTGGCTTTGAGAACAGTGAATGTAGCATGATATTTCACGGAGTTGTGAGTTGTAGGTTCAAATCCACACTATAAAAGTTTCACAAGATGATTTGGGCCACCCACTCTTTCTCAAACCAGCCTTTCCAACAGATTGTGGAGAAAAATGTATTCTTTGCATATTGTTTTTTTTTGCTTCTGGAGAAATATCACAGCATATTAACATATAATTAAATTGGAGTGTTTGGGGGGATGTTGTTTACTTACAAACATGGAAACAAATAACAGGTAGAATTAATTTATTGATTAGTAAATCAGTATCAAGACACAATACAGCATCAGAAAAAAATGAGTAAATAGATCTTCAGCTATAATATAATAGGAACTGTGTTTCCTGTCAATGTATGTTTGTATGTTCCGTAATGTTTTTGTGTATATAATAAAAATATTAAAAAATAAACAGTATTTTGAAAGTTGTTGCAGTTTCCACTGAATTTTTTTCAAAGTGGTTTACCCATGTATCTAAATAGGGAAGGGAGCAAAACTCCACATCCAGATGTCAATTATATTTACTACATTACTTATTGAATACTACCACTTTACATTTGGTGTTGTCCCCAAAATTCATTAATCACTCCTCAAACACTCAAAACGACTTAACCCAAATAGATTTCACAGAAGACAACATTGGAAGAGCACTACGCGACCTTAAACCTTTTCTATCTTCTCTATAATGAGCACCTAATTTTGCAGCCAACTTCTCAGGCCAGCTGGGGAATGCACCATCAAAATAATGTCATCCTCATATAAAAATATTAATTGGAATATGAACATCTGAAGAATAGAGAAACTCAAGAATGGGAGTAAGCATTTATCATACTCATAAAATTGTAGATGTACCATCGTATTGTCATCTGGGATTTTTCCCTATTTGCTTTATTCATTCAATGGGAATTTCATGTAATTTATTTTTCCAGTTATTACCTGTTTCTTCCATTAAGAAGCTGTTACTTGATCAGGCTATATATTTGTGCTTTTGATTTCATTTAATGGGCTTTCAAAGAAATTCACCAAATATAATTATACCTATGTTTCTGTTGTTAGTTTTTTTCTCAAAAGGATCATCCTTGTAGTAACTGTTCTACTATCCAAAATTGCCTACGTATAACAGAGGGGGTTGCTATCATTTCTATCTGCATTTAAAGTCTAAATTTTACTTTGCAAAATTATCTCTTCTAACATATACTTATATGTCTTAAATTGGGAAATTTTGAATGTTGCAGGCATAATTTTAATTATTCATTTAGTGCATGCATGTTCTTTTTCAGCTTTAAGTGTTCAAAGTGGATAATTAAAAAAAAGCATAAAAAGTATAAGACTTTTTTAAAATTTAAAATTAATACTAAAGTTGGTAATTAATTAAAATTAAAATTTAATTCCTTTAACAGTTAAAAGCCTATGAAAGAGTTTGTTTATGCCCTGTGCTTTTGCAGAGTCTTTCTAATTAGGTTGTTTGTATTTGCAGTAATGTAATCTTTCATAAACATTTCATTGTTAAAATACTTTTCAATAATAAAATATGTTTGGTTTTGCTTTGAACTGATTCGGGTTTGAAAGTGATGTCAAAATGTTTAGGGTACTGGAAATAATATATTTTTTAAAAGAATCTTAACTTGCAAACAGAGATGATAGATGGATGGATGGATGGATGGATGGATGGATCTATGAATTGATGGATGGACAGATGGATGGACAGACAGATAGACAAAGAAATAAACAGACTTTCGGTTGTTGTTGTTGTTTTGAGAATGTTTAGCTCCTTACTTTGATGATGGTATTTTTATTAAAAGCATATTCAAAGCCTGACAGACATATAATACTCCAAGTGAACCCTCATGAAAGTACTAGAGCAGCAGTCCCCAAACTACAGCCCACGGGCTGCATGCGGCCTGCTGAGGCCATTTATCCGGTCCGCAGGGGAGTGACAGGAGCACAGGATGCATCAGCATTCTGTGATCATGGCCACTGTTCCCCTGGCCTGTGCAGTCAAACCCCGCACGGTGGAGCCAGCACTGTTTCTCCCACCTGACAGCTAATCTGGGCTCTGAGCCCTGCCCGGCTTTTCCGTCTGTGTCCGGGGACCACACCAATGTTCCCTGTAAGACATGTGGCCACACACACAAAAACAACCCCCCGCACAGTCTTTTCCAAGGCTGCACTGGGGAACTGGGTGTCGGAGTTGGGGCAGGGAGCCATATGGAAAGTGCGGGGAAGTCTTGCAAAACCATTCCACTGCCAGCCCGCCATGCACCTGGGGGGTGGGGAGACTGAGCACTCCGCCGCAAACTTTAAAGAGGCTTGGCACTGGCCCATCCACAGTGGGCGGTGCCAGGGGTGGCAGCAGCTCCCTCTCCTTCCCCACCACCTGCGTATATCGCTTGCACCTCCTTCCAAGGTGGGGATTGCACCCGGAGAAGGCGATGAGTCTCTGTTCCCGTTTGCTGAGGCACCTCCGCATCCGAAGCCGGAGCGACAGCAGTGAGAATGTCCCCCTCGATCTCATCTCATCTGAGGTAAAGGAAGGCCTGCCGAAAGCCGAGCTGGGAACAACACATATGCATACATGCACACACCCACCACTTCCTCCTCTTTGAGTTGCTGGCTCCCATTTTCTGAATGGGGATTGAATGGGAGTCTGGGGTTGGAGGGTTAAGGTTTGTCGAGTGAGTCCTCCGTGTGGAGAGAAGAGGGAGAGTGGAAGAGGGAAAAGAGAGAGAGAGAAGTGGAGAGAAAGAAAGAAAGAAAAGGGAAAGAGAAGGGGAAAAGGGAGGGAAAGAAAAGTGGAGAGGAAGGAAGGAGGGAGGGAAGGAAGAGAGATAGAGAAAGGGAGGGAGAGAGATAGCAAGAGAGAGAGTGAGAAAGAAAGAAAGAGAGAGAGAAAGAGCAAGAGAGAGATAAAGAGAGAGAAGAGCGAGAGAGAAAGAAAGCAAGAGAGAGAGAAAGAAAGCAAGAGAGAAAGAAAGCAAGAGAGAGAGAGAGAAAAGGAGAGTGGTTAGAGTTACATAAATGCACTGGCTATGCTCCTATGGGTGATGTGCAGTTTGTCCAAAGTGAGGTAGTTTGTCCGATATCATATAGCTCCAGGGCACAGTAGGAAAATTTAACTGCTAGATCCAAGCCAAATGCTTACTATGAAGTTTTTTTCCATGGGTAAGTCTCCAGCCTTGATTGCTGCTTGAAGATGTAATAACTTTAGGAACTTGTTTAATAGCTTTCTAAGGCTAGTACTTTGTATACTTACCTGTGATGGCTAATCAGCAACAAGATTTCTTGATGAGAATAATTTCATCTCAAACTGCAGTACAATCAAAGTAACAGTGAACTCTGCTGGCAGACATTTGGTTAACTTCATTTCTGGATCAAAAATCACATGAATTCTGGCAGTAAACAGTCTGCTGCTCTTTGGAAAATGGCAACCTCAACTACCATCCATTATAAGCTGTTTCCCAGATTAAAATTTCATTAGAGATATTATAGATCTCTCATTGTTTTCCTCATTTGAACAAATATCTTGTGCCCAAAAGTATAAGGGCTTCATCATCATCCAAGGGCTGGCATTAATATAGAATTTTGGTAACATTTTTGGTCTTTGGTCCATAGTTGGAAACCATGACAGTGATGTTATTTTGCTTTCTAATACTGTAATTTTACCACTGGTAATACTATGTTTGGATGAGCATTTAACCTCTTTATAAGTCAGTCCTACTCCCCCCCTATAATCACAATGAAATATCATCTACTTAAAAAAGAAGTAAACTTTTAAACAACAGTGCAAATTTCTACAAAATGTAAGCATTCAAAAAATTGTTATAACAAATAAAAACAATGCCCATCTTATCATACCCAGCTGATCTATCATTCTGTTCCCAAATGATTTTTATGCTGCAAGATCCCGACTGCTCAGAACAAGCTCAGGTTCTTTGCTACTTTTTTTAATGGAGCAAAAATTTATCTGTTTTGAAATTGGAAACCAAATGTTAATTTGTCTATTCTTATATTGTTGCCTTCAAATATCCACTTCTCCAAATTTAATGGTGCAAATTACCATTTATAAAATGAATGCAAAAGTGCTTTCATTAATGGAAAAATATTACGATCCATTTACACAGAGAGAGAGAGAGAGAGAGAGAGGAGAGAGAGAGAGAGAGAGAGAGAGAGAGAGAGAGAGAGAGACAGAGAGAATGGTCCTATTGGGAGACATAAGATGAGATTTATGAATTGGGGAGGGATGTGCTTATATTAGAGTTGTGTAAACAACTCTAATATACCCTAAATGAATTGAATCATTCACTATTACCTATATTTGTATTTTCTGTATTTTTATTGTTATTTTTATTCAGTTTTATATTTATAGGTTTTTTAAAATTTGATAAATTTAGATATTTTTCTTATTGTATTTTTAATAATCAAGTTAATCTATTTTAATTATTACTAATTTAATCTTAATATTATTGGGGGGTTTCTTAATGAATGGATGACTGGGGTGTATGTAATATTGTGCATAGGATGAATGATTGGTGTGACTGTGATGGTTGGAGTGGGTGGGGTTGTGGTATGCATGAGATGAATGAAAATAGTATGAACGACAGATTTGGCCCACCTGACGCTCGGGAGACAGGAGAGGAAGGGGCACTGATCTCTGGGGTGGCAGAGGGTCGGAATATTCCAGTGTTGCTGGGGAGAGGCAGATATGGCGGGGGCCACAGAGTTAGCCGTTCCAGGGGAACGGGGGATCATTGCTTAATAACGATCCCTTGTTCTGGCTCTGTGAGCCCAATCTTGGGTACTGGTGATGAATGTAACTCTGGCCCTGGGCTCAGGTTGCTGCTACTCAATGCCAGGTCGGTGGTAAATAAAGCTCTCCTCATCCGGGATTTGATCCTGGATGAGGAGGCCGACCTGGCATGTATCACTGAAACCTGGCTGGGCCCAGAGGGGGGTGTTCCTCTCTCTGAAATTTGCCCAGCTGGGTTTCAGATATGGCATCAACCTAGACCCCAGGGAAGGGGGGGAGGAGTGGCTATTATAGCCAGGGAGAGCCTTTGCCTACGTAGACTCATTGCTCCGGAAATTGCGGGTTGCGAGTCTCTCTTGATGAAGTTGGACTTAGGGGTTCAGGTGGGCTTATTTCTCACGTACCTGCCTCCCAGCTGCGTGTCAAAAGCCCTGCCTGTGCTACTCGAGGAGGTAGCCGGGTTGGCGGTGGAGTTCCCCAGACTTATTGTCTTGGGGGACTTCAACCTGCCGTCACTCGGCGAAACCTCGGGGTTGGCACAGGAGTTCATGGCCACCATGACAGCCATGGACCTGACTCAAGTAGTACGGGGTCCGACTCATGAGGGGGGGCACGCACCTGACATGGTATTCCTTTCCGAGCAATTGAGCAATGGTCTGAGACTAAGGAGCTTAGAAGCAGTGCCTTTGTCATGGTCAGACCATTTTCTACTACGGCTTGACTTCCTGGCTCCAATCCTTCCCCGCAGGGAGGCGGAACCAATGAAGATGTTCCGCCCCAGACGCCTAATGGATCCAGAGGGTTTCCAGACGGCGCTTGGGGTTATTCCAGAGACACTCATCCACAGTTCGGCGGAGTCTCTTGCGGAGGCCTGGAATATGGCTGCTGCGGAGGCTCTCGACCGGATTGCGCCTTTGCGACCTCTCCGTGGCGCTAGACCCCGTAGAGCCCCATGGTTCAACGAGGAGCTCCGGGAGTTGAAACGCCAAAAGAGACGTCTAGAGAAGCGATGGAGGAAGAGTAGGTCTGAATCTGATCGAACACTTGTAAGAGCTTTTATTAAGACTTACAAAGTGGCGCTCAAGGCGGCAAGATGTGCGTACCATGCCGCCTTGATTGCATCAGCGGAATCCCGCCCGGCCGCTCTGTTTAGGGTGACCCGCTCCCTTCTTAACCAGGGGGGAGTTGGGGAGCCCTTGCAGAGTAGTGCCGAGGAGTTTAACACGTTTTTCGCTGATAAAGTCACTCAGATCCGGGCCGACCTCGACTCCAATTGTAAAACAGAGTCGACTGACAACGAGTCAGTCGAGGTGACTGGGGCACGTACTTGTCCACCTGTCTGGGAAGAGTTTGATCTGGTGACACCTGATGAAGTGGACAAGGCCATTGGAGCTGTGAGTTCCGCCACCTGTTTACTGGATCCGTGTCCCTCCTGGTTGGTCTTGGCCAGCAGGGAGGTGACACGGAGCTGGGCCCAGGAGATTACCAACGCTTCCTTGGGGAGGGGAGTTTTTCCATCACTCTATAAAGAAGCGCTTGTGCGCCCCCTCCTCAAGAAGCCCTCCCTGGACCCAGCAGTACTTAACAACTATCGTCCAGTCTCCAACCTTCCCTTCATGGGGAAGGTTGTCGAGAAGGTGGTGGCACTCCAGCTCCAGCGGTCCTTGGAAGAAGCCGATTATCTAGGTCCCCAGCAGTCGGGCTTCAGGCCCGGTTACAGCACGGAAACCGCTTTGGTCGCGTTGATGGATGATCTCTGGCGGGCCCGGGACAGGGGTTTATCCTCTGTCCTGGTGCTCCTCGATCTCTCAGCGGCTTTCGATACCATCGACCATGGTATCCTTCTGCACCGGTTGGAGGGGCTGGGGGTGGGAGGCACTGTGCTTCAGTGGTTCTCCTCCTACCTCTCTGGCCGGTCGCAGTCGGTGTTAGTGGGGGGTCAGAGGTCGACTCCGAGGTCTCTCCCTTGTGGAGTACCCCAGGGGTCGGTCCTCTCCCCCTTGCTATTTAACATCTACATGAAACCGCTGGGTGAGATCATCCAAGGACATGGGGTGAGGTATCATCAATATGCCGATGATACCCAGCTTTACATCTCCACCCCATGCCCAGTCAACGAAGCGGTGGAAGTGATGTGCCGGTGCCTGGAGGCTGTTGGGGCCTGGATGGGTGTCAACAGACTCAAGCTCAACCCGGATAAGACGGAGTGGCTGTGGGTTTTGCCTCCCAAGGACAATCCCATCTGTCCGTCCATTACCCTGGGGGGGGAATCATTGACCCCCTCAGAGAGGGTCCGCAACTTGGGCGTCCTCCTCGATCCACAGCTCACATTAGAGAACCACCTTTCAGCTGTGGCGAGGGGGGCGTTTGCCCAGGTTCGCCTGGTGCACCAGTTGCGGCCCTATCTGGACCGGGACTCATTACTCACAGTCACTCATGCCCTCATCACCTCGAGGTTCGACTACTGTAATGCTCTCTACATGGGGCTACCTTTGAAAAGTGTTCGGAAACTTCAGATCGTGCAGAATGCAGCTGCGAGAGCAGTCATGGGCTTACCCAGGTATGCCCATGTTTCACCATCACTCCGCAGTCTGCATTGGCTGCCGATCAGTTTCCGGTCACAATTCAAAGTGTTGGTTATGACCTTTAAAGCCCTTCATGGCACTGGACCAGAATATCTCCGAGACCGCCTTCTGCCGCACGAATCCCAGCGACCGATTCGGTCCCACAGAGTGGGCCTCCTCCGGGTCCCGTCAACTAAACAATGCCGGTTGGCGGGCCCCAGGGGGAGAGCCTTCTCTGTGGCGGCACCGGCCCTCTGGAACCAACTCCCCCCGGAGATCAGAACTGCCCCTACTCTTCCTGCCTTCCGTAAACTCCTCAAAACCCACCTTTGCCGTCAGGCATGGGGAAACTAAACATCTCCCCCTGGGCACGTTGAAGTTATATATGGTATGTCTGTATGTGTGTATGTTAGTACAGGGGATTTTCTTAAACTTATAATATTTTAATTAATTGGATTGTATTGGATTGTTTTTCACTTGTTGTGAGCCGCCCCGAGTCTTCGGAGAGGGGCGGCATACAAATCCAAATAATAAATAAATAAATAAATAAATAAAATAAATAAATTTTTGTATAATTAAAAATAAATAAATTATCCAATTTATGCTGAAATGGGATATGCAAAACTTAAGTTTTAGAAAATTAGAGAATTTCCAAATATGAAAAATACCTCTCACTATTTCAAACTCAATATAAATACAATCGTCTTTTACAGAATAAACTTTGTAAAGGGGAATAGAATAGGACAGAATTTTATTGGCCAAGTGTGATTGGACACACAAGGAATTTGTCTTGGTACACATGCTTTCAGTGTACATAAAAGAAAAAGATACCTTTGTCAAGAATCATGTGGTACAACACTTAATTATTGTCACAGGGGTCAAATAAGCAATGAAGAAACAATCAATATTTTAAAAATATTAGGATACAAGCAACAAGTTATAGTCATACAGTCCTTAGTGGGAGAAAAAGGGTGATAGTAATGATGAGAAAAACTAATAGAATAGAAGTGCAGATTTAGTAAAAAGTCTGATAGTGTTGAGGAAATTATTTATTTAGTAGAGTGATGGCGTTCGAGAAAAAACTGTTCTTGTCTTTTTATGGAATACATGGGTAGGCTACCTTGGAAGAAATTTTTATCGTGCTATGCAGTTAAAAGAAAGAGTGAAATATTTCGTGCCATATTTACTTGACAAAGGTGACATGAAACTGGTCATAACAGAAGATTATTCTAGTGTTTCTAATGACATGCATGTTATAACAAGTGTGCTGCCTTCATGAGTTTTCCGAAACACTAAAGATTCCATCACTACCATAAAGCCACATCTTATAGGAATTAGGCAAGCTAAAATATTTTAAAATTGTCGCAGAGGATCAGTGTTGTCTTCCTTTGGATTATCCTCTCCTATTGCTTAATAAATTATCTTCTTTTCTGACACCTGCAGTCCTATTAAATGACACCTCAGTCCACTGTGCCCAAGATAAATAGCTTTTGGTACTAATTACAGAAACTGGTTTACATTGATTAAATGGTTGAACAGGCAAGGTGTTGGAAAGGTGAGGGCCAGACTCTGGCAGGTTTTAACTGCAGGTAGGATGAAAAAGATGACTCTCCCCCCCCAGCCCCTCCTTATTCCCCAACTTCTTTCTCACTCCAGAACTGAAGAGGAGAAAATGCCACTGGCTTCTCTCAATCAAGGCTGATTTAATGGAAGGACTTCATTAATGCAGCATGGACTTTAAGGATGCAATTATGTTTTCATTATAGAACAGTGCGTTCATGGCAGCATGACAAGTTCACCTACTTGCATTCAGGGAGGCAGATATGCTACTCTTGCCACACCAGATCTCACACCACACCAGGAAGGCATAATTTTGGAGGTAAAAACTGAGTGAACCATGAGTCAGTGTCTTGCCTAGTCTACCTTCTGTTCCTTACTGAAGGCACCAAAAAAGATGCATAAATTAGATTAGGGAAAACTCAGTTTCTGATATTTCTGAGACAGAAAATAAAGGATAGTGAGAAGAAGTGGTGTTGGGATAATAAAAAGACAACTTAACAGTTTTGAAAGTTCATATTTTATAACACACATGTGGAAATATGTGAATATCAGTCTATCATCTGCAATTAATTATGATTACTAGGTAGAATCTTCAGATGCAAAGGCTGTAACCTTCTAAATACCAATTGTTAGAATAACAATGGGTTTCTTCAGGTTTTCTGAAGAATCTTTAAAGTTTTAAACTGTGCCAAGCAACCAGACAGATATTAAATTCTGTGAACTGGTCTTGGCCTTAAAAAGACCTGGCTTTGTGGTTGACCTTGGGACTAAATAGGGGACTAACACACTGGAGGTGACTATTAGATTGATAGCAAACCTCTCATGCCCCTTCATTTGTTGCTTCCTCTCCATCTTATCTTTTATTCTCATATTGCTGTACTTCCATTGTTTTCTTTTTCATTGTTTATTCCATTGTTCCGTTACTAATTTTACCTTTTTATTTTTTGTAAGCCACTGCAGTAGCCTCCTAGCAAGATAGGCAGCAAATACATTTAATGAACAAATAAACAAGATGTATTTCAGTCAGAATACATCTGGAAAGGACCTTCAAGGTCTCCTCAAATAACCCCCTACTCAAGCAGCAGATCCAATACCAGTGATGGTGAACCTACACCACACGTGCCACAGGTAAAATGTGGAGCCATATCAGTAGGCATGCAAAGTCCTGTGTCAGCTCCACTAGGCATGCGCTTGCTTTTTGGCCTTGGGAAAGGCTATTTTGTCCTCCGGGACTTCAGGAAGCTTCCCTGAAGCCTCAGGAATGTGAAAAACAGCACAATGGGCAAACAGGAAGTCTGTTTTTCTAAACTTTCGGTTTGGTCATTGTTTTTTCACCATCCAAGGCTTCAGTGGGGCCTGTGCACATACACAGGGGCAGTGAAGGGCTGACGAAACTTTTACTACCATTTAGTTTGATTGTTGAATGAATGATATTGATAGTTTTTTAATTAGAATTTTAAAGATTGTTTTTTAATGTATTAATTGGTTTGTTATTATCGTTTCTTGTTTTTCTGTACATGCTGTGAGCTGCCCTGAGTCCTCGGAGAGGGGCAACATACAAATCTAATTAAATCTAAATCTAAAATCTACTACCACACTGTGGGTGGGGCTTATGCAGGACGCCCTGCATTTTCTTTCAACATCGTTCAGTGCAAATTGGGTGCTCTGTGGTGGAGCTCCATTTTCGCTACCCCACTGCATACCCACCCAGTCCGGGCAGTAGCCCATTCTGCACTGGGTGTTGTGTGCATGCACAGGGGGCAGTGTGGGGGGTGAGCATGTGGGGAGGGGAGGGAATGGGTGTGGACATGTGCACGTGTGCTAGCATGCACACACGCACTTTTGCCACTGAAACCAAAAAAGGTTCACCCTCACTGTCCTATAACATTTCAGACAAATGTCTTCCAGTCTCTTCTTAAGAACCTCCAATGATAAAACACCGACAACATCTGAGGGCAAGCTGTTCCACTGGTTAATTGCTAGGAAGTTTCTCCTTAATTCCAGGTTGCTTCTCTCCTTGATTAGTTTCCATCCATTGTTTCTGGTCCTGCTCTTTGGTGCTTTGGAAAATAAGTTGACCCACTCTTCTTTTTAGCAATCTTTCAAATACTGGAATACTGCTATTATATCTGCTCTAATCATTCTTTTATCTAGATTAGCCAGACTCAAATCCTGCATTCGTTCTTCATCTGTTTTTGTCTCCAAATCGTTAATCATCTTAGTTACTCTTCTTTGCACTTTTTTTTGCCTTTTTAGCAATCTTTCAAATACTGGAATACTGCTATTATATCTGCTCTAATCATTCTTTTATCTAGATTAGCCAGACTCAAATCCTGCATTCGTTCTTCATCTGTTTTTGTCTCCAAATCGTTAATCATCTTAGTTACTCTTCTTTGCACTTTTTTTTGCCTCCAAAATCTCAACATCTTTTTTGTAATGTGGCGACCAAAACTGAATGCGTTATTCCAGGTGTTGCCTTACTAAAGCTTTAGAATAGAATAGAATAGAATTCTTTATTGACCAAGTGTGATTGGACACACAAAGAATTGTCTTTGGTGCCTATGCTCTCAGTGTACATAAAAGAAAATATACATTTGTCAAGAATCGTGAGTTACAACACTTAATGATCATCATAGAAGTCAAATAAGCAAACAGGAAACAATCAATATTAATAAAAATCTTAAGGATACAGTGATACTAATACCCTTTAAATGCAACTAATATTACCTTTAAATGCAACTCATTAGGTTCTTAAAAGCACTTGAGTGTCTAAAGGAAGGATGATTCTAGGTTAAACTAACTTTCTTCTGATGCAGAAGAATTTGTTATATTTTCCATAACTAATAAACATGATTCTTCTTACAAAGAAACAGCTTCCCCTTAACAGAAAACAAAGATGCAGGATCCAGTTTGGGCCAATCACTGGAACCAGAGTTCTAGTTTTGCAAACTTTTAGAATCATACCTGGAATGTGTCTTTCACATCTTGGTTAGAGAGAATTTCCTTGAGGATGGGCTCCAGCTCAAAACACTTGGAACACCGAAACTCTGGTCCTGACCACTAACCCAGACTGGATCCCACGACATTATCCTGTGACGTATATATTTGCTTTCATGTGGGGGGAAAAGATGGCAAATCAATATAAGCCCTGCAAAAACAGCTCTGTCCTTCAGTGTTACATAAGAATGTGAGAATGAACAATTGAGAGCCAGTTTATACTTGTGGTTATGATACCAGATTACAAAACAGGAAATTATGACTTCTCTTCCTGCCTTAAATACGAAAACCAGCTGTGTAACTTTGGGCCCATCACTCTCTCTCAGTCCAGCTTACATCACAAGGTAGTTGTTGTGGGGAAAATAAGACAAGGAAAAAGTATTAGGTATGTTTAAGTTGCCTTTATATAGTTATAAAAATAATAAAGGCAAGATGAATGATTGTCTTTAAAAAAGAATACTCTGCAGAAAAGTAAAAAGCACAAATCTCTACCTGTCAACAGTTCAATTTGTTTGTTTGTTAAATTCCTGTGCAAATAAGACTTTCATCTCTGTCTATAGCAAGTGGAGACCTAGGAATGTTAACTAACTGTGAAGTTTCCCCAAAGCACTTACACAGTAAAAGTATCTGCATAATATTCAAAAGCAAATTGTGAAATGTGTGTCTACACTATCCTTTTACAGTAATTTTACTAAACATTACAGTTAAAAGCACAAAAACAAAGTAAAGAATTAAAGAAAAAAGAAAAATGCAGAAAAAATTGGAAGAAAAGAAAGATAATTGTAAAATAGAGTGAAAAAAAAGCTAAAGAAATATCTTTCTCCTTCATCACAGGTAGTATAAATAATTTTAGTAATGTATTACCTTCTCATAAAATATAGCAAAATATATCTTTTTCTCATATCTCAAATGGATGCTTAGAGCCTTGTTCAGTCCTGGCCAGCAAAAGTTAATTAAGTATTATAAGAAATAACACATATCAATTTTAACCTGGATCAAATAAACCAACTTTATATTACTTCATATTACTTTACTTATTCTTACATTTTTTGATCCCATCTCACAAACTTATCCAAAATTAAATCTTTTGTAAATACAATAGAATAAAGTTATCCATATTACTGTTTTGGTTTGTTGTCTATATATCCCTTTAAATTATTAAAACATCAGTCTATTTAATGTGTATATTCTGTACAATATTTTTCATAATCATTCTCATAGCCTGTTCTTTTCAAATGAACTTACAGATCAGTCTCAATCTTTTCCATTAATAGTTGTTCCTCTCCCATAACAGTTTTTTTAAAATAGTCTATCTAGAGGGGCAGGCTTTAAATTAATTTTACAGGTCCATTCTTAAAAGTATCATCCAATGTTGAAGTATTTTATTTATTAACTAGCTGTACCTGGCCACGCGTTGCTGTGGCTCAGTTTGGTTTGTCTCATTTGCCAACTCTGGAACATGCAACATATAATTATCCATGTAAGAAGCAATCCATGTGTAGATCTAAAATGCACAGGTGTATTTGAATGCAACATTGTGACAAAATTTCAAACCAATCAATGAAGAAGGTCCTGTTTTAAACATCTTTATGTTTTTACCTGTCACAAGTGTGACATCTATATAATATAGATATATTAAAACATGCATGTGTTCAAATGCAATATTGTATCAAAAGCATATTCCTAGAATGATAAAAATTGAGTTATGATCAACAATGAAATCATGGTTAAAAGATAGTGAGAGAAGGAACAGGATGCATAAGGGTGGGGAGGTAGAATTGCCTCTTTATTCACCAACCATCTCCAATGTGATCCCCCCCCCCCCGGGGAATTTTTAGATATTTTTAAATATTATAGTATTTAACTATAATAATTTTATTCTGACTTCTTGCAGAGTCCAACCTTCCAAGTCCCATTCTATTTGTAAAAGTATTCAAAACAAAAGAATTTCTTATTAATTATAAGAAAGATTCTTATAATAAATTAATTCAAGATCTTATTTCAACTCCATTAGGACCTTTAGTCCATTTGTAATTTTCAATATTTTAATATTGTTTTGCTGTTTATTAAAAAAAATAGTCTATTTTTCTATTGTATTTAAACTTCTTGTGCCAAGAATTTAATCTCATCCACTGCTGTAGAGCGTGTCAATCTGAACATTCATAATAGTTAATAGTTAACAAATGATTTTCAAATGTGATTAGAAAAGAAAGTATTCAAAACCAGTGTCCATAATGATGCCAATACAGGATTTGTTTGAGCAAAGACTGCTTTCTGTCATCTCCTAAACCCCCAAACAGGTTGGAAACTACTGACCTGTAGTCTCTTAACAAGAAACAACTATTAGAAGCACTTGTAGGCAATCTCAAGTCCTCTCATTGCCTGGAGAAAAATTACAAAGAGCCATTCTCTTTGTAGTTGTCAACTCCACTTTTAACAGAGGCATCTTCAGGTCATGGTTACTTTTCTGCATGTCACAGTGTACATGTCAATGAACTGCCAATAAGTGCCTAGTTTATTAGAAATTATGTTTGGTGATGACTCGTGTTTTCATGAGTTTTTTATCTTGTTGTAAAGTATTGTTAGAGTGTTGATGAAGATGCTTAGTAATTGATGCTTAGAAGGCTAAGAATACAAATATTGGACAATCCATGCCAACTCTCCTATTTCTTTTGCAGCTATTGATTGTATATTTTTTCTTGCCATAATGCAAAATGTAGACAAACTGATCATAACTTCAGAATCAAGACACTCATCCATTCAAGTTGCTTTATTATTAAAGCAGTTGAACAAAAAAGAGACATTGTTGTACAGAAATGCACCATAATAGCATTCCTTGACAAAGATCCAAGAATGGTTCTTGGGGGGGGGGGGGGGAGTTGGAAATAATGTTAAAAGGTCAGAATGTAACAAATGCAATGTGGTTGCACTGTGAGGTTTCACTCTGTTCAAGACAGTTCAGTTCAGAATATCCAGAATGATGATTGAGAATAAGTGCAATATCTTGTCTTGTTTCCGTCTCCTTCCACCACAAATAGTGGGAAAACAGTCACAATATATTTTCCTTAATGTGGCTTGAATCTGGGGCTCAGGAAGACAATAAATAAATTCACCAAATCTCCATACTGAAAGATAAAGGTAAAGGTTCCTCTTGCATATATGTGTTAGTCGTTCCCAATTCTAGGGAGCACTGGTCATCTCCATTTCAAAGAAGAAATGAACTTTGTTCATGTTTATGTTTATACCAATACCTGCTATCTTGTATATGTTTTGAATAAACAAACAAACAAATAAAAGAAGAGCCAGCACTGTCTGAGAACAATTCCATGGTCATATGGTCAGCATGATTAAACACCAAAAGCGCACAGAATGCTGTTACCTTCCCACCAAAGGTAGTCCCTATGTTTCTATTTGCATTTTTATATGCTTTCAAACTGCTAGGTTGGCAGAAGCTGGGGCAAGTAATGGGGGCTCATTCTGTTATGCAGTGCTAGAGATTTGAACTGCTGAACTGTCGACCTTTAACTTTCAACTCTTCGGAGAGGGGCGGCATACAAATCCAAATAATAAATAAATAAATAAATAAATAAATAAATAAAATTTCCTGAAAATTTGCTTTACTCAGAGATGAGACTTCCATTTTTTCTCTCTCCTGTTCAGGATCCTTTATAATTTCATGTACATTTATTTACAAATTGTTTTTGAACTTCTGTTGAAAATCCATAACTATTATGTTGTGTTAACCAAGTATTGTCAGCCTTTCTGATCAACATCTTAGTCACTCAGCCATCACATCAGATCTCCATATTTACTGCAGACTAATTGCTGTTCAAGGTGATTTAAGCTTCCAAGTTGGGGATAAATTAGTGACATCCTAAAAAAAAAAACATTCTTGTAAGTCAGTGCTCAAGGGCTGGAGGAGAAGAGAATGTTTAGAACAGAATAGGTGCTGGGCTGATTCTATGCCACTTTTGCACTTACCTGAGTGCAAAATTGATGGAATAGTCAGTTAAGTACATCATTTAACTAAAGCAATGGAAAGGTGTGCCATGGTGTATTGCTTACTTTAAAAAACAACCTCTGTCAACACTGAAATAGCTAAGGATGTTTTTAAGTTGCCACGAATAGGGGTTGGGGATGAGATGAAGACATCATGATGAGGACATGGCAGAAATAATAAGATTTGTGGTATGTTTGTGCTGCAGTTAGATACAAGTTGAAAAAAACAATAGTCATATATTTTCAGTTAGATAACACTATGTTATCAGGCTTCTAAAGAATATGAATTTTCTTATATGTTGCATATAATCTAGCTTGATTTTATTTTAATATAGAACAGTAGTTTATTTTATTGATTTATAGTCTTTTCACTATTTTAAGGCTTACGGGGCATCGTAGAATTCATGAAATCTATTTTAAAAAATCAAAGTAGCACATTACTAACTCAAAATAGCAGTGGCTAAAATTCAGTAGAGAAGCACAGATTTTTATGAAGGACAATAGGACACAACAATGCCAATGGGAGCAATAGCAATTAGGTGGGTGCGATCACATAACATTATTCTACAAATTTTCAATTTTTTTAGTTGCACAAATGAAATGTGACATTTATTAATGAATTTCAATGCTGAATTCAAATATAATGAAATTTGTTAGTTGGCTCTAGTTTACATGCAATGGGCATTTGACATTTTCCAACTACAGGTAATAGGTAAATAATGCACAAAAACTTTAGTGAATTATATTTGCAACAGTGAGTCCTCAGAGAGGGACAGCATATAAACCCAATAAACAAACAAATACATGAAATAATCTATTGTATATGTTTATCAAGAAAAACTAAATTAGTAAACAAGTTTAAAATGTTCAAAAGTTTAAATTTCTGATTAAACCTGTGTTCAGTTTGTGTCCCTTTTGCTTCTCTTGACTTTTCTTTTGTATTCAAGGAAATTATTGTCTCCTACAATTGTCCAACAGTAGTCTATAAGCATTGATGGGCTCCATTTACCTTGATATTCTTTTTTCCATAGCTGCAATGGAAGCACTCCCCATGCTCTACAATTTGATGGAAAGAAATTCAGATTCTTGGCAAATCTATATTTTCTTTTATGCCCACTGAAAGCATAGGCACTAAGATAAATTCCTTGTGTGTCTAATTACACTTAACCAATAAAGAATTCTATTCTATTCTTTCTCTCCCTACCCCCCCCTCTCTCTCTTTGGGGATGGGGAGGGGGAAGAAACCTCTGAATTATTGCTGGGTGGTGGGAATCTGATGTCCTGAGGCTGATAAGCTAGGTACTGAAGACCAGATGGTGACAATCCTGCAGTCTCCCCAAAATAACACATGCCTTGTCGCTTGCAAGTGCTTCTGGTGAGGAGGTAGAGAAGCACTGTAAGAAGAGTCTTGGTGGGTGTCAGAGAGGCAGTGATCACTTGGCTTGGCAGGGCTTGGTGGGTGTCAGAGAAGCTGTGGCTCTTAAGGGGGTTCAAGGCTCCAGCTCACAACATCTTCAACTGGCAAATGCCAGTGTTTTCAAGTCCAGGCTGCTTGGAGTGAAAAGCTATTGGAATAGCCCTTGAAAAAGGCACAACTGGGGCCGAGTAGCGGTCCTCATCCTTAACAAGCTCCAAACTGCTCCAAGCATTGCTTCCTCATGGGCATCCCTTCCCCTCTGCCACCAGCCATAGGAGGAGAGCTCGGTGGGGATGGTTGGGGACCTGTGGCAAGCTCCAGGGATGGTGTGAAAAGGCCAAGTGCCACTGCGACTTACCTGTAAGCAGGAGGAGGCAGCTCAGTTGGGGTGCAGGGTAGGTACCACAGGGGAACTGGGAAGGCAGCTTAGGCAGTGAGGTGTGAGTGAGTAGGTGCGGCAGGTTAGTGAGCAGGGTGAGAGAGATGACTGGATGGGTAGAGCAAGGGAGCAAGGGGCACCCGGTTCAGGAGTGTGGCCAGCCAGAGGTCACTAGTGGTTCAGCAACCTGGGCCAAATTTCCTGTAACTGTTATATAGAGCTGGTATGAACCTGTAGGAACCCACCTCTGTTGTAGTGGCATACTTCTGAATCCAAGATAATGTGATAATTGGGAGGTAATTTTTTTTTTTTAATATAGTTTATTGGTTTTTTGAGAAAAGAAAAAAAAGAGAAAGGGGGGAAATAGGGATACAAAAAGTAAGGGGGATACAAAACAGTAGACATGTTTCAACACGAGATATATAACTTATTATGTATCAGTTTTAAACATTCAACTGTGCATTTTCATGTTATACTTAATATTTAACGTTTTATGGTTTATCTATAGATTTACTTAGAGATATATTAGTATGGTTAGATAAGATAGGATGGGATTTGGGTGAGGAAAGGGCAGTATAGCAGGCGTATGTAGTTTAACGACGTATTGTTAAATTATAGTGTTATGGCAGTGGGTGAGTATATTGAGGATAGTTGTATGTTACATTGTTAGTAATTTATAGATAGGTATCAGAGGAATTGAACTCAGAGAGAACATCTAGTTTGTATTTGGTCTATGTTTTTGTTGTACTGTATTTGTTTTTCCTTTGGTGAGGGGTAAGGAGTTTTCAGTTGGTTTCTGTTTTATTGTTATTAGTGTTGGATAGCCATCTGTACCACTTCTCCCAGGCCTTGTAGAACTCGGTTTCATTCTTATTTTGTATTTCCATTGTCATTTTGGATAGTTCAGCGCATTCCATGATTTTACTAATAATAGTTAAAGTTGTTGGGATGTTTTTTTCTTTCTACTGTTGGGCATATGTTAGTCTGGCGGCAGTCAATATTTGAATGATAAGATATCTGTCTTCTTTGATAGTTTTCTGTCTGAGAATACCTAGGAGAAACAATTCGGGTTTGGTTGTAATCTTTATCGATATGATTTGGTTTATTATTTTTTTAATTTCTGTCCAGAATTTTTTGGCATATGTACAGGTCCACCACAAATGATAATCGAGAGGTAAAATTTAAGTATGTCCTTTTAAAAAACTGGAAGGAGCAAACCGAAGGCATTTATTATTCTATGAACCTACTATATCAAGCCTTTTCTGCTTGATCTTAATAATTGTGATGGACAAATATTGAACTACATGGGGTTGTCTACATAGATTTAGCCAAATTAAATGGGGACAGTATGCGGACAGTGAAACTAAAATATGACTAGATGTGCACCTCATATTTTCTCAAGAACAGCTACAAGTATGACATGAAGTTTCAAGTGGATGCAAGAAATTTGCCTCAAAGTATTTAGCAAATTCTTTTCACTGTGACAGGGCTCAGGAGCTGTCATCTGTGAAATCCCCCAGTATAGTTAGGATTTCATATCTCTTTGAAGACAGACAGTTTTAATAAGGATAAGTCACTGCCAATCCATCAAACTCATAACCCCTCCTTTCCTTTCTGCAAAAAAAATCAAGCCCGAAGTATGAACTCTCAAATGTATTGGGCCAGTGATAAACTGAAACAGCTTCATGGTGATAATGGTGACGCAGAAAGAGGAGGTTTATCATACATGTTGTGTTTTTCTAAGACAGACTACATAGGGTTCTGCATGAAGTCTGAAATTCCGTCAATAATTTAAGAGATTGATCTTTCTATATAGTGGAAATGATGCACCAAAACCATCCATGGCCTGTCGCTATGATACATCACCAAATCTGAAAAGTGAAGCCATAACAGATGGATTTCTTTGGAAGGATGATGGAATTTCTATAAATGCAAAGACTTTTTCCCCCACTAAACACTTCAGTCTAAAGCAGTGCTTAACCATAACTTTGGATGGGTAGAACTAGGTAGGGTGAATGGTACCTAAGTGCCAATAATACAATTCAGGATGGGTCATTTATTCATGGGTGGGGATTATTTTATTATGAACTGATACAGTATTTAAGAGTCAGGCCATGGAACCAAGACAGAAATCTTCAGTATTGACACATATAACAATAAGCTAGTACACTAGCAAAAAAATGCAAAAAACCCCAACAACGCATCAACTTTTAAACAGTTTTAGGAGTGAAGCTTTCCTTTAAAAATGTTTTTTTTTCCCAAATCTCATAACCAGATTGTTTTTTTCAACTATCCTCAGAATTCTCTTGCCATAGCTCTAAATAATGTTTGTATGCTGCTATGGTGAATAGTGGCAGTGTGGGGTGGGAAGAGCGGGAGTTACACTGCTTATATACAGACTGATAGACAGGCACCAGCAACAGAATACTGAAATTGAGAGCCAGGAGGTAGAGTGAGAAAAGAAGTTTCAACCAATGGGAAAATGAACTGTTCATAAGGTCAGCCAGACTCTAGGACTGTAAAAGAAGAAGATAAGTTTTGATCTGGTTTCTGACAAGCCAACACAGAAGCAGAAAATCAATGACTTTCTTCTCAGCTCTCAAGCACTGATAATATCATGGGAAGTTCAGAGCCCATATGAAAGTTTTACAAAAAACATAGAAGTGACAGAGTGAATTGTCAATACTCATTGCAGGGAATTTAAAGTCATAGTCTTATTCTTTTAATCATGAACATTCTTCAAATTTGGTTGAATCCCAAACAGAAAATCAAATTGCACACATTGGGAAGATACCCAGATGTGTTATTCTTATGTCATTATTTAAATAACTGTATTTTAAGGAAGGGTAAAATAACACTGTAGCTTGAGTGCTCTTGAGATTTGGTTAAGGACATTTTTCATCATTTATCTTAAGTCAACTGCTTTATTTCAATTTTAATAAATTGCATATATTTGATGTTTGCATTTCTTTGCAACAACATCTGAAATTACACCTAGAGCAGATCTGTGAGCTTGTGCCAAGAGTATATATAATGAATAAAAGCTGCCTTATGATTATAAAGTTGGCAGGCTAAAAACATTGAATGATCCTTTATAAAACAACAACAGAGGTGAATTAGACCAAATAAGCCAAAATAATTAATGACTAATTTCTTAGTTGAAATTTTAGTCTTTTACTACATAAGTCACTATAGTTTTCTTAAGATTAACCCTAATAAACAGATCGCAAATTATCTCCTAGTCCAGACAGCTCTTTCAAAATTCACCAAATCCTAATCTGAACATATTTGAAATTTAGTTAATAATTTGGGAAATCCTCGTGGCATGGGAAAACAGCCATGATGTAGCTGCAAAGTCTAATCTTACCCACAAATTTCATTCCAAGAAAACAGTAGAAAGAAAACAGAAAAGTCATGCAGTTTTGAGATTGATAGTTTTAGATTCTGTTCTGATGCTAACAGAATGATCCAATCACTCTGAACTAGAAGAGGATATTGAAGTCATATCCAGTATTGCAAGAATGCTGTAAGTTCTGGTTTTTTCCTCGTCAAAGAGCAGAAACATTAACTGAGAATTGGAAGAATTCTTGAGGTCTGAGCACTTTTGAGTATTGCTTGAAAATTCTGGATATTTGAGCCCTTCTGTCTCTGACATTATATGTTTTTATGCCTTACCCATCCATCTTATTGGACTTCCTATGGCTAACTGAGCAGACCACAAAAATCTTTCAACTGCTTTTCATTTATCATAACTGCTAGTCCCAGCATCTCTCCTCTTCACATTTTTCGGGGGGAGGGGGGGTGTTCCTTTGAGACACAGCCATGGCATTTGCCATTTTCATACAAATTACCAAGAGCAGCAAGAGAGAAGTGAATTGTTCTCCCTTCAAAAAACCCTGAAGATTCCTTTTCAGGAGAACTACTACTGCTATACTTAAATTTTTTTGCAGTTCTTTTGATGACATGTCTATGCAACATATCACTTTCTTAATAACTCCGAGTCTGCGGAGAGGGGCGGAATACAAATCCAATAAATAAACTGCACCAAATATATATAGTCACTGCTGCACACTACTGGCTCATATTTAACTAATTGTCCACTTGATAATATATTTCCATGGTAATATATTTCCACTATGAGCAAATTTATCTCCAAATGTCATTCAGTTTCACAAGACATATACAAAGTTATTGTCAAATCTTATTTTCAGACAAGGAAATCAAAACTGAATGAAGAGGTCCATTCACAGCTGAGAGTTAATGTGGGTAAACAGAACCCCACATATCTGGCTGCTCCAGGGTTATACAAATCAGCTAGATTGACCAAGGTTTCAGCATTATTGCTTTGAGTTTTTTCCCTTGTCATTTACCAATGTGTGGATGTGCAGAGAAAACACTTCTAGCAGGATAGATACAAGGTTTACTAGTGAAATCATTTTACTGCAAGTTTGCCAGAAAGGTCTTCTTTGCAGGTCCACAAAACATGGGAAAACCATCAAAGCTGCCCTGATTATTTAATAGGATGTGACTGTCTTTGCAGTTCAAGTAACAGAGCATGACTTGTAGTGTTTCCACAGCTGAAGCATTTATCAACATTTTTCCATTAGGGATGCTGAGATTTATAGTCCCAAACTAATCCCTGAAGTAAACAGGAAGGCATCAAGTTGTCTGCCTCCTGTCTAAAAGAAAATGCTGTAAAATAAGAAGGCTTTATGTATATTTGTTGTTAAAAAAAAGTAGTAAGGAAATGTTTTTCTGCTGGAGATATCCTTCATATTATTAGTTTGCTTAACATCTAAAGAACAGGGAAAATGTAGTACTAATGCAATAACATCATAAAATAGTGACTAAATGCATCGTTTTTTAAATGTATTTCTTTAAAAAATATATTTTGCCTAAATGTGGTTTATTGCCAAATTTCAGTAGCATGATTTTAGGAAGGGGGTTCTGGAAATTACATAACTAGAGTGGAGGGCTGCTGGTGATCTAATAATTGCATGTCACTCTCCTAAACATATAGAAATCTTTGACTTTGCTTTTGGTGTTTCCTTTGTCTGCACTAAACACCAATATTTCCAGTTTTGCTCATGAACAGATTGAGGGGCGGTGAAGTCCCATAATCATTGGCATAAAATATTTCCAATACCCAACCCTTGCTGGCAGTCCAGCTGCTTCACAGTGCACTAATTGCTGAGTTCAAAATCTGCATTACTATTTATTATTTATATAATGTCATTAATATGCATGATGCTTGGTAGAATATAATAAAATAGCTCCAACTCTCAAGGTGGTTTCTTTTGTACCTCCCAGTAGTTACTCTAGATTTGTATATAGATGGAGGAACTCTATGGGAACTCTAAGGCCATTGGATAGACTGAGAAGTTGAAAAAATTAGAACACAATTGCTGACCAGGAAAACAGCATGAATACTGCTAAAATGTTTGGATTCAAATAAAGGGCATCTTTATCTTTTTAGTTAAATGATGAGAATGATGTGCAGGTAAAATTGGACATAGAGGGTGTTGCGATTCAGCCTGAGGCTCCTCAGGGACCGGCTGGAGCTCTGCCGGATCCATGCCCAGAGGAGAAGGACAGTGACCAGGAGGGGGAGGACCAGGCAGATGGGGGAGAGGAACGTCAGGAAGAGGAGGAGGGAGAGCAGCCTGAGACCCCCGGGGGGCCCCTCTCTCCCCAGCTAGTAGCCTGGATTCATTGGATGAAGACGCACAGGCTATAATAGACATGAGGCAGAGACGTGGAGCTCAAAGAAGGGGCCAATTAGAAAGATATTTCCATCCCTGAATTGGCAAGAGCTGGGTTTGGGTGTGGTTCTCCTCAGCAGGGTTGAAAAGGCAGGCCCGCCCTTACAGTCTCGTGGAGAGTTATCAACTGGGAGTCCTGTGACCTTGCTTCGATTCTTGGCGTCTCTGATCTTGGCTTGTGGCCTAGAAGGCTGAAAGACTTGGGGGAGGCCTGGGTTTTATTATCTCCAGTGTTGTTTTTGCCAGCAAGAATCCTGTTTTATTGCCTGGCTGTCGTGAAACCTCTGTGAAGCTTCATCGTGTTCCTGTCTGTAAGAACAGTTTTTGTTACCTGTGTTTGCTTTCCAGTATATAAACTGCCTTTGCTTTTTACCAGTGTGTCTGAATACTCTTTTTCGTTGGTGTTGGCGTCTGGGGGGACCCAGGCAGAACAGAGGTCAAAAAAAGAATCTTGGCATAATGTTATTCTTATAACAATTCTTATTGTTATATGGCAATATCAACATTTTTCTGTACATTTCCTTTTTTGATAATATGCTGGCATATGTTGAAGCTGAATCAGAAAAGTTCTACACCAGCTGCAAAGCATGCACTAGAACATTTCAAATGGTTTTATGAATTCTGTTCAATGAATAAAAAAAGAGCTTAGCTGTTGAAGGGCTGAAAAGGACCAATGAAAATAAATTTTAAAATGGAGAAAAGTAACCTCACATTTTGGGTATCCAGAGCCATCTTGACCCAATAAATAATTTTCCATTGATGTTCTCAGATATTTTGGAAATTGGATTTTAAAGCAAGAGTTGACATTCTTTTTATCCCTTTAAAAACACTTAGACTTGCTAAGCAATCCTAAGCACAAATCCATGCAGGAAACAACACCTCCTGCTGACTTCACTGAAAAGATAATACATCATTCTGTGCCTTTATTTCTGACCACTAATTTGCTAACTGTATTATTCCTAAAGCCCTCCACTCATCTCTCCATATATCCAGGCAGCTGAAATTCACCTTAATGAGGTACTTTGCACAGAAGAGGCATTGTGATTTATACAGTAAGGCACGGTTATTATGTTATTTGCCTCATCAAGGCACTTCATCCCATTCCAAGGCCATCTCCTAAAGCACACTGCAGAAATCTTTTCTCCCTGCTGAATGCATAGGAAGAGTCCTCCAAACAAGTAAAGCAAACAATAAAACCACTTCACTTCTCTTTATGGAAGCAAAGGGGTGGATTGTTTCATGAAGCAACTATGAAGGGATGCTTCAGTCAAAGCATCACCATAGCAGCACTTTCGCTTATGAAGCTCAGCACAGCTTTGATAAACACCTTGACACAACCAGCTGGATAGAACAGTGTTACACGAATACTTTATTCAGTCATGGAAACTCATTAGGTATTTGGGGGTCGGTCGTGACTAGTCTCAACTACCCCCACAGTTCTTGTACTAAATACATTTGAGCTCTTTAGATTTAACGCAGGGCATACGGGTGAAACTCGAAAAATTAGAATATCGTGCAAAAGTTCATTTATTTCAGTAATGCAATTTAACAGGTGAAATGTAATATATGAGAGAGGCTCATTACATGCAAGGCAAGATAGTTCAAGCCATGATTTGTCATAATTATGATGATTATGGGGTACAATTCATGAAAACCCCACACCCACCATCTCAGAAAATTAGAATATTACATGTGAACAATAAAACAAGAATTGTACCTAGAAAAATATTGGATCTCTGAAAAGTATAAGCATGCATATGTACTCAGTATTTAATTTGGGCCCCTATTGCAGCAAGCTATCTACATGGGGCTACCTTTGAAAAATGTTCGGAAACTTCAGATTGTGCAGAATGCAGCTGCGAGAGCAATCATGGGCTTTCCCAAATATGCCCATGTTACACCAACACTCCGCAGTCTGCATTGGTTGCCGATCAGTTTCCGATCACAATTCAAAGTGTTGGTTATGACCTATAATGCCCTTCATGGCACCGGACCAGATTATCTCAGGGACTGCCTTCTGCTGCACAAATCCCAGCGACCAGTTAGGTCCCACAGAGTGGATCTTCTCCGGGTCCCGTCAACTAAAGAATGTCGCTTGGCGGGACCCAGGGGAAGAGCGTTCTCTGTGGTGGCCCCGGCCCTCTGGAACCAACTCCCCCCAAAGATTAGAATTGCCCCCACCCTCCTTGCCTTTCGTAAGCTGCTTAAAACCCACCTCTGCCATCAGGCATGGGGGAATTGAGACCCTCTTCCCCCTAGGGCTTTACAATTCTATGCATGGTATGTATGTATGTATGTTTGGTTTTTTATATTAATGGGCTTTTAATTATTTCTAACATCAGACTACTATTGTACACTGCTTTATTGTTGCTGTTAGCCGCCCCGAGTCTCCGGAGAGGGGCGGCATACAAATCCAATCAATCAATCAATCAATCAATAAATAAATAAATTACTACTTCAATGCAGTGTGGCATGGATGCTGTAGCCTGTGGCGCTGCTGAGGTGTTATGGAAGCCCAGGATGCTTCAATAGCTGCCTTCATCTCTTCTGCTTTTTTCAGTCTCATTTCTCTCTCTCTCTCCCCCCCCCCCCTGAGGCTACCCCCATAGCCTCCTGAAAAATACTTAGTATCCCAAACACTGGAAAAGGGTGAGCTTACTGCCTGCGGAAAGCTTGACTTGGTGCCAAGTTTTTATTTTTCATCTTTCTGGTATTAATATTTTGAATATGATTTCTATGTTGTTTTAATTCTAGATTGGGCACCATCCAAAGTTTAGTGTACAATGAGTGGCTATATAAATGCTTTAAATGAATACCTAACAGCAGAAGCTCTCTTAATAAATCTCGGTTTAAAGAATTCACAGAAATGCAAGGAAGCAAGACACAAATTTGTGGGATCCCCCCCCCCCCTTATTATCTGACAAAAGTTAATTCCTTAAACACAACAAAAGAAAAGAAAAGATTAGACTGGCAGACTTTAATGTACAAGGGCTACAGAATATGGGTAATATATCTTTTTTTACAGATTTGATTCACAAATATTTATGAAAAGGATAAGAATGAGAAGAAAACAAGAATAAGATATGTTCTCTGAGTCAGCACTGATAATTTTAGATCTCTGGTACGCAGACTATTTATTTTGTAATTCTGTTTAGAGGCTGATTTATTTCGATTTGATTATTTGTTTGCTAATCCCTTTGAATTTATGGGAATAGAATCAGAAAGTAACATGGGTACTAACCTCATAATCGATACAAAAGCTACAAGTTGTGCAAAATGCCAGGGAAAGATACATGCTCAGCATTACAAGACAAGATAGAAAAAGCCGCACGTGGATTAGAAAACAAAGGAAAACATACAATATTATCATGAGAGTAAAAGAACTGAAATGGAAATAGGCTGATTACATAACAAGAATAACTGATGGCAGGTGGACCAAAGCAGTCATAGAATAGATCCCATTCAATAAAAAACATCTATGAAAGAGACATAGACTGACAACATCAACAAGTAGTCCTCGAAGAGGAGCGGAATATAAATCCAATTAAAATAAAATAAAATACTAAATAAAATAAAATAAAATGAAATAAAATGAAATGAAATAGAATGAAATAGAATGAAATAGAATGAAATAGAAAGAAAGAAAGAAAGCTCACTACCATATAGGTTGGAAATATGCAGAACTGCTAAGAAGGACTGCAATTTTTCATCTGTAAATTATAGACATGCATTTTGTTGTTCTACATGATACGGTAAGTTAATACAGATAGATTTCAAAGGAAATTTTGACTTCCTTACAGATAACTATTTATAGAGAAACATATTAGCCTCTAGGAATTTATTTTAATTCCCCTCTGCAGCCATCTAACTTGCAATCCTTCCCATATCCCATGGTCATAAATTCCATAAATTAAGTGTAAGAACATTTTACTCAGTTTATTTTTTCCACTAATTAAGAAACTTGTACAGTACCTCTACTTATGAACTTAATTTGTTCCAAGACCAAGTTCTTAAGTATAAAGGTTTGTAAGAAGAAGCAATTTTCCCCATAGGAATCAATATAAAAGCAAATAATGTGTGTGATTGGGGAAACCACGGAGGCCTTGTTTCCTCCCAAGAGATTCCTAGAGAGGCCCATGGAGGCTTCTCCCTACCTTTTCTGGCCCTGTTTCCTCCCAGGAGATTGTTAGAGAGGCCTCACGGAGGCTTCTCCCTGCCTTTTCCAGTTACTGTTTCGGAGGCACGGGTTTGTAAGTGGAAAATGGTTCTTGAGAAGAGGCAAAAATGTTTTGAACACCCGGTTCTTATGTAGAAAAGTTCGTAAGTAGAGGTGTTCTTAGGTAGCGGTACCACTGTATTCTATAAGGGATGGAGTCACAAGATTGCATTTGCACAAAGTGCATAGCAGAACACTATATCTGAATGTGTTTCTTTTTAATTAAAAAGGAAAGAACAACAAAGCTTCAATTTGGGTTTTATGTGTTATTCTGAGTAACATTGACAAGTTTCCACATCCTAAATTATTCCTGTTTATTGATTTCTATGAATGCTATTTATCTTTTGCTGGGAACTGTTGGAGAGCTAAGGTGATGCTTTTGGACATTTTCTTGGGAAGACCTTCTCTCCTATGGTGTTTCATTTTTAACTCTAGATTTTTGCTCTGTTTACACAGAAATGCTCCAATATTAAAATGTAGAACTTGAGCTATTAGAAGACTTGCCCACTCTTTTAATCAGTTTAAACAATTCATTTGTGGTTGCCAGGTTCCCTTCCTGCATATTGGGAGCTGAAATTCAAAAGCACTTGTAGATATCTGTGTACTTCCTTACCTCCATTTCTCCCTTCTATGCTACCTTTTTTTCAACTATGCAGTCCTAATTTTTTAATAAAACAGGTTTAATAAAACAGGTTTGGGAAAGTATGTAGATAATTGCTTGCAGTCAGCATACTTTAGAGACTTTTTTTTTTGGATAGTGAATTAGAAATAGTAAAGAGCAATTTAATAGTCAAAGTTAATTGGTGATGCCATGCAAAAAGTAACATTGCCCTTTCAAAAAAAATAACCAGATGGAATTGTTTATTATATTAATTGAAGTAGTTTTGCATGTACAGACTTTCTATAAATTATTGTGGGAATACACAAAATGAAAGTTGCTATAGTATAAAATCACACAGAAGTTTCTATCATTTCCTCTGTATCTTTAATAAAATAATTGCATCTTTAATTAGCCTTCCAGAAAATTAAGGATGAATAAATAGTGAATTGTTGTGTGAAAATTCAGCCTTCCATAGTAATCCAAAGTCTAACAGATGGGATTTCCAGCACTAGGCCTATTTTTCACTGGCCATATCAGAACTCTCCTAAGAATAAAAAGGGGCAAAGTTTAATTGCATCTATGAGACAGAACTGAGACTCAGTAGATGGGACTAACCGATCAACAAATTTTATTAAATATTCCAAGGGGAACCTGCAAATGACAAGGGGTCAGCCAAGCTAACTAATTCAGACTCTCTTGTGAATGTATGTATTATTGCAAGTTGAGATACAAAAACTTTAATCTTTATCTTTAGTCTTTCCAATTGAGTCTCCCAAAGTTGGGACCTAAGGAAGTTGTTATTCAGTTCATAATTCCTGTGCCTCTCTATGGATGAGATTGGAAAAAACAAGTAATTTACAAAATTTCTAGTTTTCAGTAGGTTTGACCACCTCCATCACCTTCTTTTTAAAAATGCTTCAGAATACTCACCAAATTGATTATTCATTCTGTTCCTGAATCCCACACTGCATCTTCTACTTAAACTATATCCTACTGCTGCCTTTTAAATGAAATAATCGTTCATACAAAATCAAAACACTCCAGCCTCGCATATTGGATGGGGCAGGGGGGGGGGAAAGAAGGAAGGAAGGAAGGAAGGAGGGAGGGAGTATTTTCTGAAACAAATGTATTTTTTCTTATTTTAACTTTGGCCATCCAATCCCAACAGGGACAATAAAGGAGGTAAACCATAAAGAACAATTTCCCACAGAGATCATCACTATGAAGAAATGAATTCCCAATAACAACATGATATGGCATCAGATGTCTTTCAAGTATTAGACAGATCACATTTGTATAAAGAGAAGTTCTGCTCATAGCTCAGCTGTAGCTAAAACAGCATGTAGTTATTGTGAACAAAAATGGTACACAGTGCCTAGAAGACCCTCTTCTGCTTATTAAATTCTGACTGTGCATTAAATACAACACACTTAGAAAGTAGCCACTAAAAAGTAACTCGTTTATATATAATATAAATACAAATCTACTAGATTCACAATATATTAAATGTATTCACAAGTATAGTTGTCCATTCAAAAATATTTTAGTACAGTGATACCTTGTCTTACAAACTTAATTGGTGCTGGGACGAGGTTCTTAAGGTGAAAAGTTTGTAAGACGAAACAATGTTTCCCATAGGAATCAATGGAAAAGCAATTAATGCGTGCAAGCCCAAAATTCACCCCTTTTGCCAGCCAAAGCGCCCATTTTTGCGCTGCTGGGATTCTCCTGAGGCTCCCCTCCATGGGAAACCCCACCTCCGGACTTCAGTGTTTTTGCGATGCTACAGGGGAATCCCAGCATCGCAAAAACGAGTGCTTTGCTGGCAACGCAAGTCCGGAGGTGGGGTTTCCCAGCGAAGGGAGCATCAGTGAAATCGCAGCATTGCAAAAACACTGAAGTCCTCGAAACCCCACCTCCAGACCTCTGTGTTTTTGCAATGCTGCAATTTCAGTGAGGCTCCCCTCGCTGGGAAACCCCACCTCCGGACTTCCATTGCCAGCAAAGTGTCCGTTTTTGCACTGCTGGGATTTCCCTGCTGGGATTCCCCTGCATCATCACAAAAACACGGAAGTCCGGAGGTGGGGTTTCCCATGGAGGGGAGCCTCAGGGGAATCCCAGCAGCGCAAAAACGGGTGCTTCACTGGCAACGGAAGTCCAGAGGCGGCAGCGGTGGGTTTGTAAGGTGAAAATAGTTTGTAAGAAGAGGCAAAATATCTTAAACCCCGGGTTTGTATCTCGAAAAGTATGTATGACGAGGCGTTTGTAAGACGAGGTATCACTGTATTTTCATAATCTAAATTGCAACTGATTACAAATTAATGTATTTATTTTCTATATGGTGTATATATATCATTTATTTTAGAATATACTCTGCTACTTTCCAAAAGGAATGAAATCTTCCTATCTGCAGTCCAACTGAGTATGGCATAAGTACTTTAACAAATTATTTACACATTAAGCACACATGCTTCTGGGTTTATTGTTATATAGTCCCATTTCATTCTTTCACATTTTTGATTTTCAGCTTTGTCATTTACTTCTTGAAACTAGTCACATATTGTATTTTTATTGGCTTTCTTTATGTGAAATACAATAAAATATCTTCCTACATATAGACACACAAAATGAAAAATCCCAAGTCGACCCACACATCTGACTTGATTATTTCTTTGCATTATCACTTACTCCTTATGGTCTTTCCTCTCCCACCATGAAATTCTCCCACAAACTAAAAAAGTTTTGCTCGCCCTTGCATTATTCCTTGCTCAAATCAGTCAAACTAAACTCCCTTATTTTATTTCTTCCCTGTCATGTATGTATGTATGCCTTCACCTATATGCTTCATAATTTAAATCCTCTCTTAAAAGGTTGAAGGATTGCCATTCCCCTATGTTATTTAGTACGACAGAAAGAAACAAAAACAAACTTGCAAAAGTATTGCCAGGTTTATACACTTTGCAAAACAGATTGCTTTAGAATTGTGTATTGTTTCTTTGCGCCATTTCAAAAATATCTCTGGGCTTTGGCGCATGATCACATATTAACATTTGCAGATTTGTGCTCATACGCATTTGTTGGAGGGTCAGCTCTCAATAGGCTTGCTCTCCATCACCTGAAATCCAAGAATTATTTCATAGCGTCAAAGACATTAGTATAGGCACTCACAATAGTATATATTCTTCAAATATATTGAGTTTATGGTTCCCATTTTTTGTGTCAGCAAACATCAAGGACAATAAACATAGTAGTTTAAGGTCCTTGGAGGATTCAGCATTGAAAACGGTAATCTTTAAAATAGAGTCAGATGCCTTTTTAGATCGTCCTCGCTTACCAACTGCTTTCTGCAGTAACCATTCCAAGTTATGACAGTGTTAGAAAATATAACTTTGTGACCAACTCTTGCATTTACAATCATGACAGGGTTGTAGAATCAAATGACTGATTTTTCATACTTGGCAACGGGTGTGCATTTATGACTGCCACAGCATCCTTCAGTCACATAATCACTGTTCGCATACGCTGTAATTAGCTTGCAAAAAGTAGTTTGTGGGAGAATTTCATGGTGGGATAGGAAAGACCATAAGGAGTAAGTGATAATGCAAAGAGAGAATCAAGTCAGATGTGTGGGTCGACTTGGGATTTTTCATTTTGTGTAGGAAGATATTTTATTGTATTTCACATAAAGAAAGCCAATAAAAATACAATATGTGACTAGTTTCAAGAAGTAAATGACAAAGCTGAAAATCAAGAATGCGAAAGAATGTGAAATGGGACTATATAACAATAAACCCAGAAGCATGTGTGCTTAATGTGTAAATGTATACACTGGTCAAGCGACTCTGGGAGTAAGAAGGCTGGTACCTAAATTTAATAAATAATACAGAAGGCAGAAGTAAAATCATATTGCTTCACTTGACCACCTTCATGGCCACATGATTTTCTGCTTAGTGACCAAGCAAGGACTCCCTGTATTATAGTGCATACCAGTTTTTACCACTCGGAGTCTGAAAACACTTTACGGAGCTGATCAACATGGTGTTCAGAAATTTAGATTGAATACCGTATATACTTAATTATAAGTCAGCCCGAGTATAAGCCGAGACACCTACTTTTGCCACAAAAACTGGGAAAACTTATTGACTCAAATATAAGCCCAGGGTGGAAAATACAGTGGCTACTGGTAACTTATAAAAATGGAATATTCTTCTATTGTAGCGTCTTAAAATTGTCTTTGTAGAAGAATAAAAAAAACATATGAAGAACGGTTGCAAGAACTGGGTATATCTAGTTTAATGGAAAAAAAAGGATCAGGGGAGACATGATAGCATTCTTCCAATATCTCAGGATTTGCCACAAAGAGAGTCAACCTATTCTCCAAAGCACCTGAGGGCAGAACAAGAAGCAATGGGTGGAAACTAAACAAGGAGAGAAGCAACTTAGAACTAAGGAGAAAATTCCTGACAGTTGGAACAATGAATCTGTGGAACAGCATGCCACCAGAAGTTGTGAATGCTCCAACCCTGGAAGTTTCTAAGAAGATGTTGAATACCCATTTGTCTGAAGTAGTGTAGGGTTTCCTGCCTAGTCAAGGGGTTGGACTAGAAGACCTCCAAGGTCCCTTCCAACCCTGTTGTTATTATTATTATTATGTAACTTTTTTCCTTCCAAAATGTTTTTTATTTCTTGCATTTTTCTTCCTCCCCTTCCAAAATCTTTCTTTTTCTAAATTCCAAAACCCCCTTAAAATATCTTTAGGAATGTTATCTTAATCTTAAAACCTGTTATCTTAATCTTCATTACAATATCATTATAATTTTCTTAATAATTGGGATTGCATATATTCTTTCAAAGCAATTGCTTAAATCAAACTTCCATATAATAAATATTCAGATTTTCCATTTAAAACATCTTTCATAAGTTAAAATCATTACTATCTCAATAGATCAGTAAATAACAATTGGGGGTTACTCAATCATTAATTGTAAAATCTTTCTTCTACATGATATTTATCTTGCATAAGGAGAAACCATACTTTTAAAAAAGGTAAATCTATTCATATTAATTATGTAGAACAAATGATTAAAGACAAAATTCATACTATTAATAATATTATCCTAACCTTTGTATTGTTTTAAACAAGTCAGCATTAACAATCCTCTTGGGTATAAGTATAGTTGGAAGAAAAAGTTTAATTACACAGAATTATCCCCACTTGAAGCAACAATTTCTTACAAAATAACCTATCCTGTTAATCAAATTTAAATGGGTAACTTACATTTTACTTGTACATTTTATTTACTTGTAAAATATTGTTGTTGGCTTGATCAGAAGAGAAAGCCATGGTTCCTTCCTTCTGAAAGTCTCTTCAACCCTCCCGCCCCTTCCCGCAGTGCTTCCTGTAAAGGAGGAGCTGTGATTGTTACAGCCTGCTGCCAATCAGATAGCTCTCTCAATGCCGCCTTTCTGTATAGAGGAGGATCTGTGATTGGTTCAGCCTGCTGCTAATCAGGCAGCTGAGGGGTATTGCCAAGAGCAGAAAGAAAAAAAACCCTCGTGTTGCCAGCTATGAGGTTTCTTTCCTTCCTGCCTTTCACATCGGAACTGTGGAGCTTTGGAAAATGCTGCAGGGCAGTTTTCAGGTCAGTGAAAGTCAGTGACTCTAGTATAAGTCGAAGTTGGATTTTTCGGCACATTTTTTGTGCAGTAAATCTCGACTTATACTCGAGTATATACAGTATTTCTTTTTCCACTTTAATCCCTGCAAATATTCTTTTGCAGGGAATATAGGCCAGTGATGGTGAATCTATGGTATGTGTGCCATAAGTTGTGCATGGAGCCATATCTGAGGACACACAAGGCATTGACCTATGTCAGCTCTACTGATTTTTGGCCTTCTTTTCAGCCATTTTTGCTCTTCCCAGGCTTCAGGAAAGTCTCCTGAACCCCAGGACAGAGAAAAATGGCCCAATGGGCCAACCGGAAGTCCTGAGGCTTCAGCTTTGCCTGTGCGCATGTGTGGAGCCAGCGCAGGGCTTGTGTACATGTGCCTGAAGGGAGGGCATTGCATTATGGATGTGGGCACACGCACACATGCACATCCTTTGGCACACGAGCTAAAAACTGTTTGCCATCACTGACATGTGACAATGAAGGTTGGGAGGCAATTTCCCATTTAGTTCCGATAATGTTAAGTAATAAAAGTAGGCCAAAACAAAAGTATGACAATACTTATTTAGGGAAAGTGGTTCTACATATAGTTATATTCTTACCTATGGCAAAAGTAGCTTTTGAAAATACCTCTCCGAAATTCCATCTGCTGCTAATTACAGTGATCCCTCGATTTTCGCGGTCTCGATTATCGCGAAATGCTATACCACGGTTTTAAAAAAAATATTAATTAAAAAATACTCCACGGTTTTTTTGCTATACCACGGTTTTTCCCACCCGATGACGTCATACGTCATCACCAAGAGTCACTTCTCTGTCTCTTTCTTTCTTTCCTGTCATTCTCTGCTTCAATCATTTTCTCATTTCTCTTTTTTTCTCCCCTTTTTTCTATCATTTCTCTCTCTCTTCCTTCCACTCTTCTCTCTCTCTCTTTCTTCCTCTCTCTCACTGTCTTCCTTCCTTTCTCATCTTTCTTTCTCTCTCTCTTTCTCTATCTTGCTTCTTCTTCTCTCACACTCTCTTCCTCCCTCTCTCATCTCTTTCTTTCCTTCTCTCTCTTTCTCTATCTCTCCCCCTCTTGTTGCAGAATTCTGGGAGTTGGAGTCCACAAGTCTTTATGTTGCCAAGTTTGGGAACCATTGGAAAGTTTTGGGAGTTAGGTGATATTAGGTAAATGTCATATTTATAAAGCTAATATTTATATAGCTAATAAAAATATGACTGATCTAGGTTAATTTCTATAAAGGTACTACCTAGCTATGGACGTTTTTCACCGATCAACGCTAACTGCATTGCTCGTGTGCTCATTGATCTTCCTTCTCCTTCTCCTTCCAGAAATCAATTGAGCCGAACAGGAACCACTTGCCCGGTGGCGGGGTTGTCCCGCCCCACGGGGAAAGGTAACCGGAGCCGAAGAGGCGCTCAGCTGGCAAGGGCGGCAGGAGGGAGAGTTTGGCCGGGCGGGGTGTGTGTTTATGTGGTGGGGGAGAGCTTGCGTATCTTTGGGGATGGCGATACGCAGGCGGAGCGTTTCCATCTGCTCCGCTGGGACGGGCACCTCTAAGCCCAGTGTCTGCTTTTTCTCCCCGGGAACCGCCTGCTTTCCTCCACTTCGAGCGGGGCGCCTGGGCTCCCAAGTACCCGCGTCTTTTCCATCACCCGGAGGAGGAGTGCGACTTCTGCCCAAGTGTTAAAGAGGCCGTGGAGGGCTTAACCCGTGTCGCTCCCTCCCTCTCTCCCTCCTTGCCATCCCCGGGACTTCGACTCTGGGTGGGGAAGGCGGTGATAGTGGCAAATGGTGGACAGGTGAGCGGAAAACGGCGGCCGGGTGAACGGGCGAGCGGCGAGCGAGCGGCCGGGCGGGCAAGCGGCAAACGGCGGGTGCTGGGGGGGTGGGGGCAGCCGGCATTCAAAGCAATCTGTCGGCTTCCGCACTCTCGTCGCTCTCCGCCTCCACCATCTGCGCATGCGCAGCCATGGAAAAAAAGGTGCGCATGCGCAGATGGTGTTTTTACTTCCGCACCATTATACCACGGATAATCGATTTTCGCGGGAGGTCTTGGAACGTAACCCGCGCGAAAATCGAGGGATCACTGTATTTCTCTGTATATTATGTAGGGAAATTAATGAATGTAGAAACTAAGTATCTAATTATTTACTAAGCACAATTTATATACCAATGGTTTGCTCTTCTCTAAATATTTTAGGACTGCCATTATGCAAAAATACCTACTGATTTTCCTGATCCTGAAAATAATTTATTTTCCTTTTTATTCAGGGAATGTAGCAGCATGAATTTGAATCAGATACTAACTTAAAAGACAGAAATATAAGACAGGAAAAGAAATACAGTACTGTATCTGTCTCTACTGCTTGTATTCTTAGAAAGTCTGATATGACAGCCCTGTATGTTGTTCAGGTAAATTCCTTATTCAGAAATAAATCCTGCTGGATTTAGAGGGATATTCTTTCAAATAAACATGCATCATTAAGGAGCATGCATAAGCGGACCAGCGTGCCTACCATCCCTGTCCTAATGTACCCTCTTATCAGTACCCATCTTATGTATATAAACTATGTTATATCTATGTATATTACCAGTACATACTTGACAGACAAACAAACAAACAAACAAACACACATAGCTTTAGACACTGAGTTCATATTTGTATTAATGTCAACCATGGTAATCCATGGCCCAATGTCATCCATGGCCCAATTTAAATGCCTGCTATTCCCTTCAATGTTTTTTAGTTTTTTAAAAATGGATTTATCTGCTGCTATTATATTTAATAAGTGCTGTGTTAAACATTTAGCTTATAGAGTTATGGAGAACAGGAATGAAGGGCAAGAAAAGGAGAAAGGAATGAAGAGAAAGATATCTGGAGAAAAGTGGAGAACAGGCATGAAAGGCAAGATAGCCAGAGCATCATTAGCTCTTATGGTCAACTAGCATTCGCTATCCAACAGAGGATCAAGCTGGAGTTGACAGAACAGAAGAACAAGCCAATTTGGCAGGTAAGCACAAGCACAAGTAAATGAAGTCCATGCCTAAGTAATCACACTCAAAAGCCTCTACCTTAATGAAAAGTTAATGGACATTTAGGCGGTGCAAATTTCATCTTTAGAACAATCTCCCCCATCCCCAATCCAGCTGTCCATCCATGTTCAGCTGTCTCTCCAATATAGATTGTAGAACAGAGTGCTCATGGCTTTATCTGCTAAACTCATTTTGAGCAAAGAATCATGGTAGCTCCCTTTACAAATGTACCAGATGCTGATTTTTTTTAAAAAAAGTATGCAAGAAAACAAGCATGCCAAAAAGCACTTAACACCAAATAATTGAGAAACAAATAAACATAAAAACCTAAAGAGCCATATGCACGAAATTGCAGATTGAAGATGGATCTTGTTTTCATCCAGATAAACTATAAAGCCAATCCCTTAATTAATTGATTAAAGGGGCCTTATTCTATTAAAGCCCTTATAGATTATGTCTACAGGATTCTTGGTATTCTCTAAGCTTGGTTGTGGTTTTTTTTTTGCAGAGGTCTCATTACCAAACTAGATAACTTCATCAGTGCTTGTAGGAAATGGTGTTAGCTCTCATTTTATATACTATGGTTTGCCCAATTGGTGGGAGTGGTCTTGGCTCCTCCATTGTGCTGTGATTTACTGTTAGTTTTTTAAATCTGAATTGGTGGTTCTTTGTGGTATTATTTGCTTCTGGATTGTAGATCTAATGTTAATCATATTATTAATCTCTGCACAGCTGGATGTTGATTGCTGGTGAGGTATTTTAGACTTTTACATTCCTTTTTGGCTTTTTGTTTGTCTCTTTTAAATAGTATGTAGATATTGTTTATATTTATGTGCCTGTTGTTGGCAGATTTATCTAGTGTCAGGTTTCAAGGAACCCTCTATCATTTTGAGGCTTGCTTGGTTTAAGACACTAACAATTTCCCAATTGAAACTATGATTAAATATGTCCATATGTTGTGAGATTAAGGAATTTTTGTCAGGCACATTTTGATGAAGTTGCGTGAATATCCATTTTGCTAAAATATATTGTACAGATCAGTGATGGGTGCCAAAAGTGTGGGCACGGGTGCTATCATGCATGCACAAGTGCCCATAGTGCAAGGCCTAGAGAGGGTGAAGGCCTCCAAGGGGCCTGGAGGCCCCCTGGAGGCCCCCTGGAGGGTAGAAATGGCCCATTTCCCAACTTCTGGTGGGCCTGGTAAACCTGTTTTTCACCCTCCCCAGGCTCTAGAGGCTTTTCTGAAGCCTGGAGGGGGCAAAAATGCCCTCCCCCATTCTCCCAGAGGTTCTCTATAAGCCAAAAATGACCTCCCGTAGCCTCTGTCTGAGCCAAATATCAACTGGCCACCTGTGGCACTCATGCCATAGTTTCACCATCACAGGTATAGATATTCTATTTCATTTTCTGATGTCTAGGATTGTTGCAGTGTGTTCCTATACAGGTTCTCTTATGGAAGCCTGGGTTATTACTTTGTTAGCATTTGCTTGGTGTGGTAGTTTTACGATAGACTTGTGTTTTTAATTTGCCATCACTGCCTTTGCTGATGGGGATATGTAGGAAGGGTAATGTGTTGCTGTTTTCTTCTGCGAAAGGATAAAAGAATTTTATTCTTTTGAACATGTTGTTAGTGGTTTTGTGTATGTTCTTTGTTGGTCTCTTTTATTATGACAAAATGCCATCTTCTCTGATAGATGATGGTGATGGTTGATATTTTAAAACATCTTAATCTCTATTGTGTGAATGTTTTTGTTGCTTGATGCCAAATCATTTTATTTTATATATTTTGACTAGTTTATACAGGACCCAAGAAACTGTGTTTACTGGAATATCTTGATATTTAATAAATAAACCAAATATAAAAGCCTAATTGAGAGCTATTAAATTAGAACTTTGAATGAGTAATTCAGATGTTGTTGGAGTACAGTTCTCATCATCCAACATAATTAGTCATGTTGGAATTAGAAACCAACAATATCTGAAAGGACACACAGCTTTCCCTCTGTTTTTGGAAAAGAAAAGAGTAAACAAATTTTACATGATGGCTAATCACAAAAAGCCTAGGGAGGGCTTGAGTTTCTGGTGGCCAAAACATTTATCTAGAATTTTATCCTAGAGCAGGATAAAAACAAGGTGGAGTGAATGAAAGAATGATTGACAGCTAAAGGAACCATATGCTGTTCTTCTGACTTTTTCCTATGTATTGAGCAAAAAAGATTCTTATATAAGTCCATATATTCTAATTCTATTCAGATATTCTTGAGAGAGGTGCAATCATGGTGCTTGGGAACTGAATGCATAGAGTCAAACATTTCCTTACCCGCTTTCATCCTTCTTCTTATGGGTGGTGTGATAGCTCAGTGGTTAAGACTTGGGTTGATAGCCCGAGTTCAAGACTCAACTTTTGTGTGATGGGATGACATCTGTCTTTCCCTAGCTCCTGCCCATCTAGCAGTTTATTTATTTGGTTGAATTTCTACGCCGCCCTTCTCCGCAGACTCAGGGTGGCTTAAAAAATAAGGATAAAATGTAGTGCAAAATCTAGTGAGAGAAACTTAAACCTAAAATTTTATTATTTATTTATTAATCAGATTTGTATGCCGCCCCTCTCCGCAGACTCGGGGCGGCTAACAACAATAAAAAGACAATGTAAACAAATCTAATCTAATGTCTGACAAACAAACAAATACAGTGGTATCTCTAGATACGAGCTGCTCCACATGCGAGTATTCCAAGTTACGAGCTGAGACGCGAGCAAAATTTCTGTTCGACACCCGAGCTCAAATTCGGGATACGCGCCAAGCTTCCACTAGGTGGTGCAAGAATTCCTTGCTTCCAGTTATCTGGGCGCAAAAAACAAAGTCTAAAGGCATTCGTTCGAGATGCGAGTTGATCGCATACGAGCTCGGGTCTGGAACGAATTAGACTCGTATGTCGAGGTACCACTATAAAAGAAAAATAAATGAAATGCCATAAATTTGAGGTTTAATTAGATGTAGTTATAAACTTACAACTGTTTGTTTGATGACTGTTCAAAGTTACAAGGGCACTGAGCAGAAGTAGGTTCCTATCAGTTCTAACTAGTATAGAACCATTAGTAAACCAGCTGTGACTTAATGGAGCCGGCTCTGTGGGTGCCTGTACGTGGCTGCCACCATCTTGATTTTGGCTCTTGCGCATGTGCAGATGTTGGTTTTTGCAGCTTTTTGCTTCTGTGCTTATGCAGAAGCTGAGTTTTTGCCACTGCCATGTTCACCTGCATGGCACGCAGTTCATGCGCAGCCACATAATGCAGAAGGAAGTGAGGTAAGTTAGAACCCAACCCTGGCACTGAGAAAAGTGATTTATGACTGTTTTCCCCACATACAACCGTTGCAGCATCCCCACAGACACGTGATCAAAATTCAGATGCTTAGCAGCTGCTTCATAGTTATAACAGTTGCAGTGTCCTGGGGTCAAAACTTCAGAAGAGAAGGATTTAGGGGTAGTGATTTCTGACAGTCTCAAAATGGGTGAACAGTGCAGTCAGGCGGTAGGGAAAGCAAGTAGGATGCTTGGCTGCATAGCTAGAGGTATAACAAGCAGGAAGAGGGAGATTATGGTCCCACTATATAGAGTGCTGGTGAGACCACATTTGGAATACTGTGTTCAGTTCTGGAGACCTCACCTACAAAAAGATATTGATAAAATTGAACGGGTCCAAAGATGGGCTACAAGAATGGTGGAAGGTCTTAAGCATAAAACCTATCAGGAAAGACTTCATGAAATCAATCTGTATAGTCTGGAGGACAGAAGGAAAAGGGGGGACATGATCGAAACATTTAAATATGTCAAAGGGTTAAATAAGGTCCAGGAGGGAAGTGTTTTTACTAGGAAAGTGAACACAAGAACAAGGGGACACAATCTGAAGTTAGTTGGGGGAAAGATCAAAAGCAACGTGAAAAAATATTATTTTACTGAAAGAGTAGTAGATCCTTGGAACAAACTTTCAGCAGACATGGTTGGTAAATCCACAGTAACTGAATTTAAACATGCCTGGGATAAACATAGATCCATCCTAAGATAAAATACAGAAAATAGTATAAGGGCAGACTAGATGGATCATGAGGTCTTTTTCTGCGGTCAGTCTTCTATGTTTCTATGTTTCATTGACCATCTGAAAGGCAAAGTCAATGGGGAAGCCAGATTCACTTAACAATCATGTTACTAAACTTAAAGACTGCAGTGATTCACTTAACAACTGTGGCAAGAAAGGTCATAAAATGGGGCAAAACTCACTTAACAACTGTCTTATTTACCAATGGAAATTTTCATCAAAATTGTGGTTGGAAGTGAAGGACTATCTGTATTCCCGCCTCCCCCACAGTCCAGCATGCTAAAGGTTTTCCACATTATAGTGCACTTTCCTATAGTGAACGATAGCAGTCACGGGTTGCAGGTGGGTTAGATGATTTTTTATTAGAGAGTTTTACACACTGTTAGAGTACAAAAATATTGTCAACCTTTTAATGAATGTCAATAAAATGAGATAAAGGAAGAGTAGGTAAAGTGAAGCATTGATGCCAACAATTTATAATAGAAAATTGAATGATTGCTTATGAAATAAGGTACATGCTGTGATTTAGTTATACTTAGGAGAATCAGTACTATAAGCACAAAATGTCTTCTGAATAAAAATTAATTTGCAGAGCAGGGTGGGCAACCTCAGCGACTGGGAAAACTGTACATTTTCTTTTCTTTTCTTTTTTTTCTTTTTCTTTTTTCTTTTTTGCCCAGGCCTACAGCAGGAAAGTCACTAGAATTGGGGCTTCAGCTACCTATTTCAGGATTTAAGGTTAGTTTTCCTATTTGGGGTGGAGGGTGGAATATAATATCCAAAGCAGCATCTTTAGCTTTGCAAGAGAGTATAGTCACCCATTTTATCTTTAGGTTTAGGTTTAGGTTTATTGGATTTATATGCCGCCCCTCTCCGCAAACTCGGGGCGGCTCACAACAATAATAAAAAACAGTACAGTACACAATACCAAATCCAATGCCCACCCATCCAGTTCCAATTTAAATTAATAATCTCATAAAAAACAGTATATATAAAAACAGGCACACAGTCAATCAATCAACAAAACAACATGGGCAAGGGGGAGGTGTTTTAGTTCCCCCATGCCTGACGGCAAAGGTGGGTCTTAAGGAGTTTACGAAAGGCAGGGAGGGTGGGGGCAATCCTAATCTCAGGGGGGAGCTGGTTCCAGAGGGTCGGGGCTCCCACAGAGAAGGCTCTTCCCCTGGGTCCCGCCAGACGACATTGTTTAGTCGACGGGACCCGGAGAAGGCCAACTCTGTGGGACCTAACCGGTCGCTGGGATTCGTGCGGCAGGAGGCGGTCCCGAAGATATTCTGGTCCGGTGCCATGAAGGGCTTTATAGGTCATAACCAACACTTTGAATTGTGACCGGAAACTGATCGGCAGCCAATGCAGACTGCGGAGTGTTGGAGTGATATGGGCATACTTGGAGAAGGCCATAATTGCTCTCGCAGCTGCATTCTGCACGATCTGAAGTTTCCGAACACTTTTCAAAGGTAGCCCCATGTAGAGAGCGTTACAGTAGTCGAGCCTCGAGGTGATGAGGGCATGAGTGACTGTGAGCAATGACTCCCGGTCCAAGTAGGGCCGCAACTGGCGCACCAGGCGAACCTGGGCAAATGCCCCCCTCGCCACAGCTGAAAGGTGTTTTTCTAATGTGAGCTGTGGAGCTGTGGAGCTGTGTTTAAAACTCCTCTAATATGAAATTATATATATACAGTGAACCCTCGAGTTTCGCGTCCTCAAGGATCGCGAAAGGGCTATTTCGCTAGTTTTCAACCCGGAAGTAAACTCCACCATCTGCGCATGCGTGCCCTTCCACACATGCGTAGATGGTGGAGTTTCCCCGCCGGGCAGAGGCTTCCCTGGGTCTTCCCCCTCTTGCCCCGGTAAGACCCCAGCGGCGGTGGGCTGGAGCGCGAGCTTGGGGCACCCTAGCTCCGCTTCCCAGCTGGGAAGCGGAGCCGGCAACAGCGTGGGCGGGAGGGCGGCGTGAGCTTGGGGCAGCCTAGCTCCGCTTCCCAGCTGGGAAGCGGAGCCGGCAACAGCGTGGGCGGGCGGGCGGCGCGCGCGAGCTTGGGGCAGCCTAGCTCCGCTTCCCAGCTGGGAAGTAGAGCCGGCAACAGCGTGGGCGGGCGGGCGGCGCGCGCGAGCTTGGGGCAGCCTAGCTCCGCTTCCCAGCTGAGCGGATCTGGGGTTTCCCCAAGCGCGCCCGCGTTGCTGGGGCCGCTCCCCAGCTGGGGAGCGGAGCCGGGGTTTCTCCAAGCGCGTGCGCGTTGCTGGGGCCGCTCCCCAGCTGGGAAGCGGCCCCAGCAACACGCGCGCGCTTGGGGAAACCCCAGATCCGCTCCCCAGCTGGGGAGCGGCCCCAGCAACGCGCGCGCGCTTGGAGAACCCCCGGCTTCGCTCCCCAGCTGGGGAGCGGCCCCAGCAATGCGCGCGCGCTTGGGGAAACCCCAGATCCGCTCCCCAGCTGGGGAGCGGCCCCAGCAACGCGTGCGCGCTTGGAGAACCCCCGGCTTCGCTCCCCAGGAAACCCCAGGCGCGAGCAACGGGGTGGGCGGGCGAAGGGCGGGCGGCGGTGGAAGTAAAAACACCATCTGCACATGCGCAGATGGTGTTTTTACTTCCGCACCGCTACTTCGCGAAAAATCGATCATCGCTTGGGGTCCTGGAACGGAACCCTCGCGATGATCGAGGGTTCACTGTACAACAACAAATTATATATATACAACAACACAAAGATTGGAACTTCAGCCTGATGATGGTGAATGTGATTTCGCCGAAACGTCGCATAGACATGCAAAATATTACACAGGGCAAAACCCGAACTCAGAACAATCTACATATATATATATATATATATATATATATATATATATATATATATATATATATATACACACACACACACACACACACATACATACGTACATACATACATACATATACATATACATGTGTATATGTATATATATATATGTGTGTGTGTGTGTGTGTGTGTTTTCGTAGATTTTCACGGGTACAGGTATGACGGTCTTGGTATATTTGGGTTTCTTCCCGTGTAGGATTTGGAAATTTGTGATGACGTCTCGACGAGGTCCCACTCGTCATCTTCAGTCTGCTGCTTCTGTCCTTGTTCTCGGGCGAACACAGCGAGACCTGAGCTGCCTTCCTTCTATAAATACTGTACCAGTATTTATAGAAGGAAGGCAACTCAGGTCTCGCTGTGTTCACCTAAGAACAAGGACAGAAACACCAGCCTGAAGATGACGAGTGGTAGGATAAATCTATTTCGGCCTTATTTTGGCCTCGTCAGCTAGCCATACCCACTGAGACTTGAACCTGCAACCTTTCCCTTGTACACAGAGAATTATCCTCTAGGCTACAGTATCCAATCCCTTCAGCTCTGCACCAGCTCCTTATTTGCCTCTCGGCCCAACCCAGGGCCATTTCCAAGGCACTTAATTTTATTGATAGCCGACATTTCTATCTGAATGTGTCACATATGTTTTTGCTGAATTTGAAAATTAAGGGAGACTAGGATAGATCTATTTCGGCCGTACCCACTGAGACTTGAACCTGCAATCTTTGTCTTGTAAGGCACAGAATTACCCTCTAGGCTACAGTATATAATTCTTTAAGTTAAAGAATTCACCTTGCCTCTTCAAAAACAAAATCCATCCTAAAAAAAAAAATAGAAACCCGGTCTGAAAATTTTGTCCTTCTCTGCTGTGGTGAAATTAATCACAGACAAGAGCATACAGTAGTTTATGCAGGAAATATAAATCCTGTGTTTTGTGCCAGAGTTTGCACGCCCTTTGTGTTATACAATTGCTTAGCAGTAGGTTGTATTTTCATGCTTCTCCTCTCCTCAAAAGCATTTCTCACTTGCTTTCATAGTCTCAGCTTGGAATTATTTCAAGTACAGGGGAGGGGACAGAGCTGCGCTGGGAGTCTGGCTGTACAGTGAATTAATAATACAGATAGAAAAGAAATCCATCAAGGAATTCTTGAAATCCACAATGCTGTGATCATCTAAAGTGGGTTCGATCATAGCAAGAAAGTCAGCAGTGAATGGAACTTTTAAATCCTCCTCTTTCTCAGCTAGAAATATTTGTAAAACAAAAAAAACCTAGCTTGTATTTAGGAAAATTGCATAAAACATGTTCGAATTAGGTTGCATCTATATTAAAGCTTCGAGGGGAGAAAATGGGAACAACAAGGATAATTTTAAAAAGTGTTCACTGCTAAGTTGATAAAAAAAGACATACTGTATTTTTCAGAGTATAAGACGCATCTTAGTTTTAGGGGAGGAAAATAGTGGGGGGGGGATTTATCTACCAGATATTCATCTGGCTAGCGACCTTAGTCTGGCCAGCTTCAGCACATCATTTTCTCCCCTGGTTAGGGTTGGGGGGAAAAAAACCTTTTTTCAGAGCGAATAGCTATGAAAACAAGCCTGCAAATACTTAGGGCAGTGATGGCAAACCTATGGCACGAGTGCCACAGGTGGCACGCGGAACCATATCTGCTGGCACATGAACCGTTGCCCCAGCTCAGCTCCAATGTGCATGTGTATGCCGGTCAGCTGATTTTGGGCTCACACAGAGGGTCTGGGAGGGCATTTCTGGCTTCCAGAGAGTCTCCAGGGGAATGGGGAGGGTGTTTTTACCCTCCCCCAGCTCCAGGGAGGCCTTTGGAGCCTGTGGAGGGCAAAACATGAACCTACTGGGCCCACCAAAAGTTGGGAAACAGGCCATTTCTGGCCTCCAGAGGGTCTCCGAGGGGCATGGGAGCAGTTTTCGTTCTCCCCAGGCATTGAATTATGGGTGTGGTCACTCACGCATGCACAATAGCACGCACCCATGCTCTTTTGGCACCTGAGGAAAAAAGGTTCGCCATCATTGACTTAGGGTTATAAAAAAACTTCAGGGTAGCAATGAAAAAATCCTGCAAGCTGTTAGCACCTCTCTAGGGCTGGAAAAAAAACCCCTTTTGGGAGAGAACAGCAATGAAAACAAACCTGCAAAGATTTAGGGCTGGAAAAATCTTCACAATAACAATGAAAACAAGCCTGCAAGCCAGGAAGATGGTTAGCACCTCGTTAGGGCTGAAAAAACCTTTTTTGGAGGAAATAGCAATGAAAACAATCCTGCAAAGACTTAGGGCTGGAAAAAAACCCCTTCAAAATAGCTATGAAAGCAAGCCTGCAAAATGGGAAGAGCATTAGTATCTCCTTAGGGCTGGGGCTGGGGGCTTGAAAAAGCAACATTCTGAGTATAAGACGCACCCAAATTTTCAGCTTCTGAAAAAGGTGTGCCTTATACTCTGAAAAATATGGTATATTGCTGAAATATATATTCCAAATGTACACAACAATTATATATATGTGTGTGTGTGTGTGTGTGTGTAGATTGTTCTGAGTTCAGGTTCTGCCCCGTGTAATATTTTGATATTTTGTTATATATATATATATATATATATATATATATATATATATATATATATATATATATATATTTGTTTTCGTAAATTTTCACGGGTATATGTATGTAGATTGTTCTGAGTTCGGGTTTTGCCCTGTGTAATGTTTTGCATGTCTATGCGACGTTTCGGTGAAATCCCATTCACCATCATCAGGCTGGAGTTCCAATCTTTGTGTTTTTGCAAAAACACAAAGATTGGAACTCCAGCCTGATGATGGTGAATGGGATTTCACCGAAACGTCGCATAGACATGCAAAACATTACACAGGGCAAAACCCGAACTCAGAACAATCTACATATATATATATATATATATATATATATATATATATATATATATATATATATATATATATATATAAAGAGAAATGTCTGCAGAGATTCTCAGCCATCCAGATTATGGTTTTCCTTCCATTCCATGGTGATCCAATCAGAGCTGAAATAAGCTCCTTGAATAGGAAGTCAAACATCTCCAAAGAAAAAAACAGGAAAGTCCAGTTGCCTGCTGAAAAAGCACCTTTTGGGCATTAAAAAAACCTTTTTAAAGTTATATGAAATGGTATCATATGTGGATACATGTAATTCTGACATAGACTGGATTCACCCTGATATGTACCACCATAGGAAGTATTGGAAGATGTGTTAGAAAAAATAGAACCTTGATGCCTTTTGTAGTTAACCTGATTGCTTTTGAAGGCACATTAATTGATCTCCTTAGCTTTTGACAATATCCATAGTTAATACAATACATGGAACAGTAATACATGACACTCTGATTAACCCATTGAAACAATCTGAAAAAGAAACCATCTATCACACTGGTCTCAAACAAAGCAAATATTTCTTGGGACTCATTACAAGATTCTCTACCTCTCTTTAAACTGTAGGCTTATGACTGCTAAGAGGAGGGTTTCATAAAAGAAATCGATTTTATTGAAAAGCACCACAATGCCTCTTTTATTGGCTGCATAGCAAATACAAAAGAAACTATGACTTTCAGGAGACAATACAGATCAATACAGAAATAAATCTAGCTGTCCCAATAAAGTTATATATTTACAAATAAATAAATTTATCTTTTTTTGTTGAGATTATATTTGTGTTGCATATAAAAGAAAAATTCAGACAGAAGGTGAAAAAAGCAGAAGATGTTTTATTGAATGCTGTCAGATAAATGTTGAAAAGAGTGGGCTGGCTGAGTCTCGTGAAGAGCTGCAGAGTTATCTAAAAAGCTATAATTACTATCATGGAATATAATTAGTGATTGACTTTCTTCTCTGTGCTGGTTTCATTTCTATTTCTTAGTAAAGATTGACCCCTATATGCCATGTTCCTTCTTACTTTAAACACTCCACTATCATCCCAGTGGCAAAAAAAGTCCTTCTTCAAGGAATTGAATGACTACAGACCAGTTGCTCTAACATCTGTCATTATGAAAACCTTTGAAAAGCTAGTGATGTCCCACTGGATAAACAGATGATGCTGTTAATATGGATCTGCACTACATCCTATTACATATTGAATCTCCAAAGACCTTTGCAAAGGTCCTCTTTGTAGTCTTTAGTTCAGCATTCAATACCATCATACAGGACATTCTTCTAATTAAACTAAATCAGCTAGTGGTGCCTGAACACACTTGTAAGTAGATCACAAGCTTCCTAACAGGCAAGAAGCAGCGGGTGAAGCTAAGCAAAATCACATGAGATACTTGTACAATTAGCACAGGCCACCAAGGCTGTGTGCTTTCACCACTTCTCTTCTCTCTATATACCAATGACTGCATCTCAAACGATCCATCTGTTAAACTGTTGAAGTTTTCTGATGATGCAACAGTGATTGATCTCATTTGAGACAATGATGAAATCACATACAAACTGGAGGTTGAACAAATAGCCTTAGGGTGTGACCAGAACAATCTGGAACTGAACACACTCAAAACCATGGAAACGGTGGTAGACTTTAGGAGAAAACCTCTCGTTTAACCACCTCTTACAATGCTAGACAATACAGTATCAACAGGAGAGACCTTCAAATTTCTAAGTTCTATTACCGGTATATCTCAAGAACAAAAATGATCACCAAACATCAAAAATGTCATCAAAAAAGCACAACAAAGAATGTTCTTTCTGCACCAACTCAGGAAGCTCAAATTGCCCAAGGAGCTGCTGATATAGTTCTATAACTGTACTATTAAGTTCTATACAGACTATAAAGTTTGTCATCTGCACCTCTATAACTGTTTGGTTCAGTTCTGCAATGTAACGAGACAGACACAGACTTCAGAGGATAATCAGAACTTCAGAAAAAATGATTACTACCAACCTGCCTTCCATTGAGGATCTGTATACTGCACTAGTCTAAAAGAGGGCTATGAAAATATTTACTGACCCCTCATATCCTGGACATCAATTGTTTCAACTCCTACCCTTAAAACGATGCTACAGAGCACTGCAAGACAACTAGATACAAGAACAGTTTTTTCCCCAAAATGCCATCATTCTGCTAAACAAATAATTCCCTCATCACTGTCAAATTATTCACCAAAGCTGCATTACTATTACTATTAGTCTTCTCATTATTCCTATCACACATCTTTTCTACTTATGGCTGTATGACTGTAACTTGTTGCTTGTATTCATACGATTACATTAAGCATGTTCTTAATTTATCTTCTTCACGCCTTCCTCCCTGCTACCTTTCCCATAATATTTTTTAAAGAAGTAACATGGTTGACATAATTTTCTATTCTGATAATATGTTTCCTCTACATTTTCATCAATGGATGGAAGCTCAGGTTATGAGATGGGTCTCCTGATTGGCAGAGACTTTTGCAATTGGCAAGAAGAAACAACATGAGAGCTCAAGAGCCCTGATAGTATAATGCTATTATGTAAAAATCATGACAACCTATATCCTCTTAAATGAACTACTTTATGCCTCAATAAATTCTCCTCTGACATACCTGTCTCCAAACAACTGAAGAGATTAAAACTAAACAGATTATTCACAACAGGAGAGTAGCACTTAAATAAATATCTTCTTCCACGCAGTCCTTATGCTTGTCTGTAATTTTTAGATAAACTAAATCCAGGTTGAGCTCATTTTTTAAAAAGATGATCAAAATGCATTCTATGTTGGATCTAAAGCCCTGATAGGTTTACACATATATTGGAAGCACCTTTAATCCCAGTACCAATCATTTTGTCAAATCTGGTAACATATGAGTTGGAAGGGACCACATTGGTCATCTAATCCAACCCTCTGCTCAGTGCAGAAATTCACCAGACCAGTATTTTTCAAACTTGACAGTTTTAAGATGCATGGCTTTCCATGCCAAGAATTCCCCAGTCAACGTGCTATTTCAAGTATTATTAAATATAGAATAACAGAGCTGGAAGGAACCTTAGGATCTTCCAATCTAACCCCCTTCTCAAGCAGAAGACCTTATACCCTTGAAGATCTAAATGGATCTTCAATCTCATCTTAAAAACCTCCAGCTGCACTAGAATATCTGTGCGACATCTGTTCGTCCAGTATCATCCAGCATAAAAATCTAATTCTAGGAAGAAATTCCTCAAAATTAATTTGTGGGTTCAGAATTTTGGAAGGTTTTAATGAAAATTGAATGAAACGTGTAGGCCAGTGATGGCAAACCTATGGGACGGGTACCATATGTGGCACACGGAGCCATATCTATTGGCACGCAAGCCCTTACCCTAGCTCAGCTCCAATGTACATGTGCATGTCGGCCAGCTGATTTTTGGCTTGCCCGTAGGCTCTGGGAGGACATTTTCAGTTTCCAGAGCACCTCTGGGAAGGAGGGGGAGGGCATTTTTGCCCTTGCCAGGTTTCAGAGAAGCCTGGGGAGGGCAAGAAACAGGCCTAGCGGGCCCACCAGAAGTTGGGAAATTGGCTGTTTCAGGCTTCTAGAGGGCCTCTAGGAGGATGGCATCCCCAGGCATTGAATTATGGTGTGGGCACTCACACAAGCATGATAGCACACACACATGCACTTTCGGCACCTGAGAAAGAAAGGTTCGTCACCACTGGTGTAGGCAATGGCATCTGTTCTGAATGAACCAAGTTTACTATGGCATGATTGGGGGGAGTGAAGGGTATTATTATTATTATTATTATTATTATTATTATTATTATTATTAATTGGATTTGTATGCCGCCCCTCTCCGCAGACTCGGGGCGGCTAACAACAGCAGTAAAACAGTACAACAAAATCCAATACTAAAAAAAGCAGTTAAAAACCCATAATATAAAGACCAATCATACATACAAACATACCATACATAAAATTGTGCAGGCCTAGGGGGAAAGTGTATCTTAGTTTCCCCCATGCCTGGCAGCAGAGGTGGGTTTTAAGCAGCTTACGAAAGGCAAGGAGGGTGGGGGCAATTCTAATCTCTGGGGGGAGTTGGTTCCAGAAGGTCGGGGCCGCCACAGAGAAGGCTCTTCCTCTGGGTCTCACCAAGCGACATTGTTTGGTTGACGGGACCCGGAGAAGACCCACTCTGTGGGACCTAACTGGTCACTGGGATTCGTGCGGCAGAAGGCGGTCCCTGAGATATTCTGGCCCGGTGCCATGAAGGGCTTTATAGGTCATAACCAACACTTTGAATTGTGACCGGAAACTGATCGGCAACCAATGCAGACTGCGGAGTGTTGGAGAAACATGGGCATATTTGGGAAAGCCCATGATTGCTCTTGCAGCTGCATTCTGCACGATCTGAAGATCTGAAGTATATTCAAGAATAGCCCTTCCAAATCATCCCTCAAAAGGAATGCATAATTGTTAGGCATTAGAAGGGCAGGAGTTTCTAAACAGGGTTTATAGAGATTGTAAACAGAATCACCACAGCTGCTTTACAGCTACTGAACCATCCTGGGAAAATCCACAACTTCTTAAGGATTTGTAGCCAGGTGTGACGCTAATACTCTCCAAAGTTCTTTTTGGACTAAAATACAAGTATACTCAGACTGAATGCTTATTCCCCATTTATAGCAGTGATATGATATGTTTAACTTGATTATATAGGATTAAATTAAAATTGAAATTATCTCAAACATATTCTAAGAACCTTTTCATTCTTTATAAAAGAGAACAAACCATAAAATAATAACACCAACACAATAAAGATAAAAAGAAAAATCCATCGTTCATATGAAATTTGAGGTCCAGAGTGAGTAAGAGTAATTTGATCAAAATCTCCAAGGAATTTTTGGCAAAAGTAAGAAACCTGTTCTAGTAAATATGTATTTACATGGATGCCTCATGCTGGGGGAAAGCAACCCCACAAAACCTATTAATAGTTTCGTGACTGGAAAACCATGCAGGCTGATAATATGAGCCTGCTTTTGTTTTTCAGCCAAAAAACAGCATTATATTTTGAATTCAAAGGATTTGTACCTGAAATGAGAGTAGGTATTTTCCTGAAAACTGAAGGCTAAAGATAATGCCTGGACTGATAATGCCTGATTCAGAGCATTTGAAACTTTAATCTTGCCTTTTTATTATTATTATTGTTCTTGTTAACTATTTTGTCATTAACATAGTATATAGATAACTGGCTGAGGATTCACAAATAAATGTAGTGGTTTAAAAATTTAGGGGGACTGTTTTGCAAGGGGTGAAAAACTACTATTTATTTTTTTTATTTAATTCTTTGTTTGTTTTGTCTAGTATGTATTGGTGGTATACAAAGATATAACAATATTTATATACATGACACTAATGCACGCCTGTTTCTAACCTCTTGGGAATCGGGAGAGGTCAACAGTAGACAGCCTAAGGGTAAAGTTTTGGGGGTTAGATGATACTACAGAGTATGGTAGTGAGTTCCATGCTACTAGGTGTAGTAGTAATTTATTCACCTCCTAAGTGAATAAATCACTATTATTGTAGTAATTTATTCACCTAGGAGGGATAATATGTGCCTATGTGTTAGGTTTCTTTCATTTTTGAACGTCGGGCTTTTTGTGTGTTTTTGTTTAAAAAATTGGAATCTTCCATTTTAACATGGCATGGATTTTTTTTGAATAAAATAAAAACAAAAACAAATAAAACAAAAAAGAAAATTCCCAGGCAAGGCTATTAGGAGCTCCACCTCCCACAGTGATTATGATATGTGAGAATGGCCTTTGGATACTGGAGAAACAGCTGCAGGCAAGACAACTGTCATGCAAAAGGTATCAAAGCAGGATAGTAATCATCCAGAATAGCATCAACTGATTTCTTGGGTGGGTGCATGGGTGGGAAATAAAATTGCTTGATATGTCTCTATTATGTCTATTTAAAAGATCATTTCAGCTAACGTTGGAGGTGATCCTCAGCCAGCTAATTCCCCAGCTAATGAAATATGCTTGATGACAAACACAATATATGATAGAATGCTTTACATGATCATTTCATTGAGAAAATTGGGAACCCTAATGAATAAAGTCCCTCTTTAAGGGAATTTTCCATTATTACAGAAGCAGCTCAACTCGTTGTAAAGTTTTTGCAAGAATATAAAACTCATTCTGAGAGTTCTTCTGGACTCACTCCTGCTGAAAGAACAGGATGCCCTTTGCACAACTATGCCTTGGTTTTCAGGTGTCTATTATTGGATTGTGAAGACCTTCACATGGTCATTTATGCCTTGATCCCTTGGCCTTTGCAATGTATTCTACACGAGTCTGACCTTGAAAAATCATCTGGAAACTTTGGTTGATCCAGAATGCAGGGGTGTAAATAATTCTGGGTTCTTCTTGGTATACTCATGTAACACTGCAATAATAATAATAATAATAATAATAATAATAATAATAATAATAATAACAACAACAACAACAACAACAACAACAACAACAACAACAACAAACAACAACCGAGTTGGAAGCGACCTGGAGGTCTTTTAGTATAGGCAAGAAATCCTACACTACTTCAGACAAGGAGTTCAGTGCTCAGAGACATGGCCAAGGTAAGGAAAGATGAAACCCGACCACCATTGAACAAGATAAATAGGTTGAAATGGCAAGACTGGGCCAAGAAATATCTGAAAATAGATTTTTCAAAGGTTTTGTGGACTGATGAGATGAGAGTGACTCTTGATGGACCAAATGGATGGCCCCATGGCTGGATCAGTAATGGGAAAAGAGCTCCACTTTGATGCAGACAGCAGCATGGTGGAGGTGGAGTACTGGTATGGATTGATATGATGAAAGATGAACTAGTTTTTAGGTTGCAGATGGACTCAAAATCAATCCCCAAATTTACTGCCCGTTTTTAGAAGACACTTTCTTCAAGCAATGGTACAGGAAAAAGTCTGCATCTTTCAAGATTACTATGATTTTTATGCAGGACAATGCTCCATCACCTGCATCAAAGTAGTTCACTGTGTGGCTAGCCAGTTAAGATCTTAAAGATGAAATAATAATGACAGCCCCCCTTCCTCACCTAAACCCTATTGAGAACTTGTGGGCCATTCTTAAACATGAGTTTTACAGTGAAGGAAAACAATACACCTCTCTGAACAGTGTCTCAGAGGCTATGATTGCTCCTGCACAGAACGTCAACAGGTCAAGAAACTGACAGACTCCATGAATGGAAGCCTTATGATTGTCATTCGAAAAGAAGGGTGGCTATATTGGTCACTGATTTTTCTGAACTGTCAGAATGTTTATTTGTAAATTTTGAGTTGTTTGTTTTTTAATCTCACTTTAACAGATGAAAATAAATGAGTGGGATGGGAAATTTTTCATTTTTCATTTAGTTGCATAATAATTCTGCACACTAATAGTTGCCCAATAATTGGGCACACATAGATTTTCTCCTAAGAAATCCATAACCTCAATTGTATTTTCTTAATTATTCAGGTTTGAGGTTTATTAACAAACGTTCTGGATTGACCGAGAGCACTGAAGTTGTTCAATAATAAAACTAATCCTCCAAAATATAGCTTGTGTAATAATTGTGTGCACAGTGTATAGTGTTTTATTGTTCATCTGGAGTGGCCGTATAAATCTACTAATTAAATAAGGGGTGAGGGTGTGGGAGGCAGAGACAGACAGCCTAGTCTCTCTAGACATTATCAGGTTGGGAAAAGATTATTGTAAATAAGAAATAATGAAAAAAATAGTGCCAAGATACAGAAGTAAGACTGTTGGCCAATTCTATTCAGATCAGTTGCTGATGCCCATGGGCACAATAAATCAAGATAATTTTACAAGTGAGAACTGTATCCTGTCAAAATGGCCAAACCTGTCAGTACTAACTGTTAACATGCTTCTATTAATACGATCAATATTACCTCAGTTAAGAGAGACTCACAACATTTAATGGTAGTTTGGAGAAATTTAATTAAGGCAAATAGATAGAGATTTTGTAACTGTAAGTATTTTTTTTTATTCCTGCCAACAAAAACAGTTTATTCTTGCCCTTTCCCCTAAGGAAATAAAGCAGTGTAAATGCGTTTCTTGTCACTTTTATTAACAAGTGAAATGGAAAGTGCAATTGCTGATCTGAATTACACTGAGTGATTTCAGAACTGTAGCTCGCATTCATTTCCAGAGCATTTACTGATCACTAAATAAAATGCAGGCCATGTGCAAGGTGGTGTAAATCACTGGTTTACGCAAATTGCTCTCATTTGCTCTCACTTCTATAATAAGAAGTAAAGAGCCTGTGAAGAACTGCGGTTTGCTTCCCCCTTGACTGTCAAGGCCACTATGAAAATACATAGTACAACAGTTCTCCGCTGTTTAGAAGATTTGACTTGTGCTAATCAGAAGTAGAGAATTCAAGAGTCCACACACTTGATATGGCCCTAAGTCAAATTGCTATTTCTAGAATTACTAGATATTACTTGGATAAAGGAATTGCTTTAAAAAAAGAAAGAAAGGGTTTTCTGGCCACTTAATATTTATGTAAAAATTATTATTTTATAATTAACACTCAGCATAACATTTCAAACCATCAATTAGCATTATCCCCGCAGGTTCAGGGTCCACTTCTTGGATTGATGAATGGCTTCTTGCACAAACAAATGCAGCACCCAGGACCAACTGGGCAATTTTAATGTCTTCATTAGAGCCATGCTGAATTGGGCCACAGCCCATCGAGTCCAGCATTCTGTGTCACACACTGGCCCACCAATTGTACACAGGGATCTTGAGCAGAAAGAGAAGGCAAAGCCCTCCTTTTCCCTTGACCCCCAACAAATGGTACCCAAGGGAATCCTGCCTGCCTCAACCAACATAGAGGCGGCACATGGACATCCGTTTCAATAAACACCGATACACTTGGAATCCATGAATCTGTTTAATCCTGCCTTGAACCTATCAAGGCTGACAGCTGTCATGACTTCTTCTGGAAGTAAATTCCATAAACCAATGACTCTCTGGGTGAAGAAATATTTCCCTTTATTTGTCCTCACTTTCTTACCTAGAAAGCGAGGACAAAGTTTTACTATGTCTTGCCAGCTTTTATTTATTTATTTATTGTTAGAGTTGAAAGGGACCATGAAGGCCATCGAGTTCAACCCCCTGCCCAAGCAGGAACCCTATAGTACACCAGTCAAGTGGCAGTTCAGTCTTCTCTTAAAATCTTCTCTTGTTTCAGTCTTTCCCCATGGACATTTGCCATTTGTGTTAAAGTGGAAGGTGATGCAGGCAACTGTGTGGCATGCTGTTTGCTATACTACTGTAGCATTTTCCCCTGCATTTTCTCAGATATTGGTATAATATTATTATATTGGTTTAATACCCATTTGCTACTGGACTGTGTCATTGCTGACATGGTCAAGAAGAGGAACCCCTATCAACCAAAGCATGCACATCTCCATGGTTTGTGAAGAGTTCTCAGTGCATTTGGTGGTCAGTCAGCACTCAGTGCCATATAAAGCTACTGGGTGTACCATTGGTTTATATATCTTTGATCTTACATAGATTGGCATCTGTTCATTGCAAAGCAATTCAGTGATCTTTTCATTGTAGCCATGCTTTGTTCACTTCATCATTAAAGCTGCCCTCACTTTGCTGATGGGATCCTAAGCAATGGAAAGTGTTGGTCTTCACTAGATTTTACTGCTAGTAAAATGGTAATTACCCATTAGATTTTACTGGCTGGTCTCTAAATATTGTCTTCTTGATATTGAGGTGCAGGCAAATTGGAAAATCTGTTCCATTCTGCAGTTCCTCCCTGGTGGCAGTTGCAAGCATGAAATTATTGAAATAGAGCAGTCCTTCTCAAATAGTGGGGCGTGCCCTCTGGAAGGCATAGAGCAACAGTCCCCAAACTACGGCCCGCGGGCCACATGCGGCCCGCTGAGGCCATTTATCCATCTAATTTTCCATCTAATTTTCTATGAATAAAATGCGGTATTTTGTTAGCAACTAATATCAATCATCAAAAAAGTTGCAAAAGTTTTTTTTTCTAATTTTGTCATCTAGTTACATTCATTTTCTTTTAATTAAATTCCCTCCTTAATGTTTTTAATTAAATTCCCTCCTTAATGTTCCTTCAAAAAGTACACCAATTATATTTCTAACTTATTAACCATTATGCCAAAGTGCTTCCTTCTTTCTTTATACATTTTTCTATAAACCAAGAAAACCTACAATCAGATGTTAAAAAAAAAAATTAAAAACAAAACATATATGAATTTCAGATTTCTTCCCCCCCCCTCTAAATAGTACATTCCCATTTTGTTTTTTTACTTTAAAATAAGATATGTGCAGTGTGCATAGGGATTATTTCATAGTTTTTTTAAATAGTCTCGCCCTCCAACAGTCCGAGGGACAGTGAACTGGCCCCCTGTGTAAAAAGTTTGGGGACCTCTGGCATAGAGCAATGGCAGGGGGCACGTGTGACCCGAGGGAACATGCGTTGTCCCTTTTGATTGATTCCCCTGACAGGGAGTGTTTTCCCAGTTCCATGCTGTTCCAAGCCCAGAAAAGAAGATGGGCAGGCAGGGTGGGGCGGCTGCGTGGATTTTGTTGTTCTTGGCAAGCACCATGGAAATCATGAACTGTGTGGCGAGCCTGCTGCTGGACAAGAAAGAGCATCCTCTGTAGCTGGGTGAAAGCATCGAATGGCACCCTAAAGCCTCCTTCCACACCATTCGCTGTGAGTGCTTGGCAGAAATGGCACTTATAGGCCAGGCTGGTGACCCCAAACATTGGCTTGATTAAGCTGGCCTGGCCCCATATCAGAAAAGGGCCCTAAACATAGTAGCCTGTGCCTGCCTAACCAAAACCAGGCATCACTGAGCTCAGTGTGACTTACTCCCAGGTAACTGGGTAGTGCAGCTTTCCCCAGTCAATAGTTTGTTTGCAACTTATAACAAGTAAAATGATAAATCCCAGCGACCAGTTAGGTCCCACAGAGTGGGCCTTCTCTGGGTCCCGTCAACTAAACAATGTTGTTTGGCGGGACCCAGGAGAAGAGCCTTCTCTGTGATGGCCCCGGCCCTTTGGAACCAACTCCCCCCAGAGATTAGAATTGCCCCCACCCTCCTCGCCTTTCGTAAACTTCTTAAAACCCACCTCTGCCATCAGGCATGGGGGAACTGAGATATTCTTTCCCCCTAGGCCTTTACAATTTACGCATGGTATGTCTGTATGTATGTTTGGTTTTTATAATTGTTGTGTCCGGAGGACAGTTAGGCATTGTACCCGCCCCATATTCCTTGGGTGGGAAAATGCTATAATGTGATTGGTTGGCAGCCCGGCATATATATAGCTGCCAGGCATGGCCATGTTGTCTTTTGCTTATTCTGTAACCGTTACTCGTTGTAATAAAGAATACCGTTACTCACCACGAGCGTGTAGTCCTTCATCCAGTAAGGATCTAACATTTTTTAGTTATTTTAGTATTGGATTGGATTGTTACATGCTGTTTTTATCATTGTTGTTAGCCGCCCCGAGTCTATGGAGAGGGGCAGCATACAAATCCAATAAATAAATGAATGAATGAATGAATGAATGAATGAATGAATGAATGAATGAATGAATGAATAAACAAACAAACAAACAAACAATTAAATAAATAAATAAATAAATAAATTTAACACTAGCATTCCATTGGGGCCTAGATCAGAGAGTTGGGGGCACACAAAATGTTTACGTTTTCTGGGGGGGGGGAGCATAACAGAAAATAATTGAGAAGCACTGACATAGAGCAAGGTCCAAGGGATCTCACATGATAGTATCATGGATCATGAATGACATTTCAAATATATTTACAAAAATAGCTGATTTCCTACAACTGGTGATCAGGTGTGATCCAAGGGATCTCACATGATAGTATCGTGGATCATGAATAACATTTCAAATATATTTACAAAATGAAACCTGTGAAAGAACACCGTATTAGTGTACCTTCAGTACATTTATAAATGATGAAATAATCAGCAACACTCTTTTTCCCCTCCCCACGCTTGCCTGAGTCTTTTAAAAAAGACAGAAAAGTCAATCAATTAATTTCCAAAGCATCAAATCTACTAAGGACTCATACCAGCTTATAACAGATGACTAAGACATTCATGATACACATATCATTAAAGCACCCATGGTAAATAAACTAAAATTGAAACATATTAATTTGAGCAATAATTTAAATAATTAATCTCTATATCACCAAATCTGCTAAAGACTCATAGCAGTTTATAACTCAAAGCAGTTCATAACTGATGATTAAGACATTCATGATGTGTATATAGTAAAAGCATCCATAGTAAATAAACTAAAATTTAAATGATTACACTTAAACATAGTTATAATAATTTGATGGAACATTATCAGCCATTCCAACAAAGCAACTATACTGACAAATAATGTGAGGAAATGCTAACCAAAAGAATTCCAATTTCATCTCTTTTTCTAACATATTTTGAAGAAACAACAATCTTATTGGTAAGGGAAGCTGCCCCGTAGAATCAATGTTAAGTCTAGAAATAGCACATCCATAAGTATTTCTCATATAATAGAATTGTGGAAAAATCAGTATATAATGTATAATTTCAGATGCAAGTAGTCCTTGACTGACAGCCATTTGCTTAGCAACCATTAAAAGTTGCAATGGACTTTCCTGGGGGTACTTTTGACTCAGTTATTTATTTATTTATTAGATTTGTATGCCGCCCCTCTCCGTAGAAGAGTTATGAAGTTCCAACAGCAATCCATTTCCATGGCCGCATGACCACACTGGGTGCTCATCAACCAGCCCACCATTATGGCCATTTGAAGTATCCTGAAGTCATGTGACCATGTTTTGCAATGATTTTTCCCAAAAACCAACATCTACTTCCAGTTTTCAGCAAAACCAGTCTGTAGTGAACCATTGGTTTGCAAAAAAAAAAAGTTCATAGAATCAAATTAGTCACATGGATAACCCAATTTACAACCATCATGATTTATAACCATAGTGGGCAGACTCTATTACAGTCTAAATCAAGGACTTCCATTATAGTCTAAGTCAAGGACTTCCTATACAAGGAAATAGTCATGCTGGTACCAAGCCACTTAAGCCTGTATAGCCAAAAGCAGCAATTTGAATTACACTCAGAATTTCATTGCTAGTCAAAGGTGTGGAGTGAGTATGTTTAATGGACTAAGAGGATAATCTTGACAGACCAAGAGGAAAGCAACAGGGTAGTTAACAATCTTATCTGATAAAAGAAATCAGTCGTAAAGCAGGAATGAACCAGAGAAAGCATTGTGATGAGTCATGGTGACACAGTGGTTAGAATGCAGCATTGCAGACTAGCCCTGCCCACTACAAGGAATTCAATCCTGAGTGGCTCAAGGTTGACCCTGCATCTTTTCAAGACTGATAAAATAAGGATCCAGATTGGTGGGACAATGTACTGAGTGCTGAGGAGCAGAATGGTATATAATTCTACAGCAAGTGATATTGCTAAAGGGCTTGGGCAATAGTGTAGACATAATGCAGAGAAGGGAACTTAAACACTCTGACATAAGTTTGTTTATTGTAAGAAAACCTTGGACAAACTTTCAACATTAATATTTATATATTTTATTTATTTATTTATTCATTCATTCATTCATTCATTCATTCATTCATTCATTCCAAAACATGATGAAGGTTACAGAGGATAGACTTATAGTAAGTTAAATCAATGAAAGACTAGAATAAAATATATTAGTGAAATACTAGAAGAAAAGATACAGGAATAGAAGAAAGGATATACAAAGAAATATAGAACATTTTGAGGTGGAAAGTCAAGAAACAGACATTGCAGAGATTCCAGGGATGTTGTTCCATATATTGTTGTAAGGTATAATAATGAAAACTTGAAAATCAGTCTAAATTTCTTTCTGAGAGCCCCGGGGGGAGGGGGGGCTCTCCCCAGCCAGTAGTTTGGAGTCATTAGGTGATGACGCACAAGCCGTCATTGACATGCAACAGAGACGTTCAGATCAACGAAAGGAGCAATTATCAGCACTGAATTAGGAACAGCTGGGCTTGGGTGTGGTCCTCCTTAGCAGGGTTAAAAGGCAGGCAAGCCCTTGAAGCCATGTGGAGTGTTATCAATTGGATTTACGGTGTCCTGCTTTGTTCTCGACGTCTCTGTTCCTGGCTTGTGGCCCAACAGTTTGGAAGACCCATGGGAGGTGTAGGTCTGCTATCTACAGCCTCGTCTTGGCAGCAAGAATCCTGTATTGCTGCATGGACTTTTGCCTTCGTGGATATATCTGAAGATACAGCGTTTTCCTGTTTGTAAGGACATTTTCTGTTACCTGTGTTTTTCTTGACTTTTATAAACTGCCTTTGCCTTTTACCGGTGTGTCTGGCTTCTCTTTTTGGGTTGGTCTTGGCTTCCGGAGTGACCCAAACAGAACAATCTTTAGGCAACTATCTGCACAGTAATAGAACTCATCCTTGGAGATTTAGCATGGAATGACAGTCTAGGAATTCTGTAAAATAAAATGCAGTAAGCATGTATTAGTAATAAAAGGGAAAGCAAAGTATAACATGCTTTTTATAGAATTGAATGATATTATGGATTAACTGGGGATTAATTATTACTGCAATTTTCCCTTTTCAAAAAAAAATCAGAAAGAGTATTCCAGAGAGACTGATACTTTGCAATCTCCAAGACTTTGGAGATTGCAAAATCAGCCCTGGGGTTTAAAAGAAGAAGAAAAAACTTCAGAAGATTATTCAGGAAACACCACTATGCCTAAAAGCAACATCATGTAGATATACTAAAAAAGTAAAATAATAAAATATGGTATTTCCAAGGTTTCTGTGAAATTCAAAGAGAATTTGGTAATTCATCCTCAAGTGAAAACACCTGAACATTTTTCAGAGAAACCAGTATTGGATATGCTAGAAACATTTCACAGATAAGATTCTGCAGATCCTTAGTTGTGTGTGACCCTCAAGCACTTTTAAATTTAATAGAAGTATCCCATTAAAACATCTGAGGCAGAGAAAACACCATTGGAACATGAATGTGTGTAGTATTGTGAAAGCATTCAACGTTCAAAGAAACATTTCAATTAATCCAAATCATCATTAGAAGAGGTGAATGTAGGCAAAGTTTCAGCCCTAAAGACTGGTTTTATAGATTGCAAATGTGCACACACCTGCAAATACTGCATCACAAACTCACACTCTTGACACATTTATTCTATTTTGTTAGTTCTCTGGTGCCAATCAGAGTCCAGGAGCAGGCAATTGTCTTCAAAATCATGGAGGCAGGCCGAAGTGTCATGGAGAGGAGAGTAAAAGAAATAGCAATTGTATTCACCCCCCCGCTCCTTTCTTTTCAAAGGCATCATGCATGTAATGCATATCTATAAAGGGTAGGTTTTTAATAGCAAAACCATGATCACCATCTTGACCTTTTGATGCCCCCATGGATGCCCCTGCTGGGAGATAAAGACAAAACTCCTTTCTTCCATCTCAGAGCTCCTTTTATATTAGCAATGGGGGGAGAGAAATCTATTTCACTAACCACTCAGCTGCAAAATAGGCTGATCAGCAGAAATAAATGAGTCCAAATTTCAGAGTGGGGGCCTTGCAGATTTCTGGTTATCTGCACATGGCTTAAAGCCATACTCTCTACTCTGGTGCCTCCCTTTTCTGTCAAATTCCAGTTCTCATCCCTCCTTCAAATCCCATAGCTAGAGAGTAAAACAACTATTTAAAAGATCTCAAACATGTAAAAATAGGCTAGACTAGAATTCTTTATTGGCCAAGTGTGATTGGACACAAGGAATTTGTCTTTGGTGCATATGCTCTCAATATACATAAAAGAAAAGATACATTTGTCAAAAATCATGAGATACAATACTTAATGATTTAGATTTGTATACCGCCCCTCTCCGAGGACTCGGGGCGGCTCACAACAGAGAAAAACAAATCATAAATAATCCGAGTAAGTTTAAAACATTTAAAATTTAAAAGAAAACCCCATATACTAACAGACACACACACAAGCATACCATGCACAAATTAAACATGCCCAGGGGGAGATGTCTCAATTCCTCCATGCCTGACGGCACAGGTGGGTTTTAAGGAGTTTAAGGAAGGCAGGAAGAGTAGGGGCAGTTCTAATCTCCGGGGGGAGTTGGTTCCAGAGAGCCGGTGCCGCCACAGAGAAAGCTCTTCCCCTGGGGCCCGCCAACCGACACTGTTTAGTTGACGGGACCCGGAGAAGGCCCACTCTGTGGGACCTAATCGGTCGCTGGGATTCGTGCGGCAGGAGGCGGTCTCGGAGGTATTCTGGTCCGATGCCATGAAGGGCTTTAAAGGTCATAACCAACACTTTGAATTGTGACCAGAAATTGATCGGCAGCCAATGCAGACTGCGGAGTGATGGTGAAACATGGGCATACCATGTTGTCATAGGGTACAAATAAGCAATCAGGAAGCAATTAATATTAATATAAATCATAAAGATACAAGGAACAAGTTACACTCATACAGTCATAAGTGGGAGCAGATAGCTGATAGGAACGATGAATAGTAATAGTAATGCAGCCTTAGTGAATAGTTTGACAATGGTGAGGGAAATGCACGACCGGCGGCTTAAACCGCCGGCCGAAATTGCCCCCGGAGCTGGGGGACACTGCCGGCAGCTCTTCGGAGCTCTGAACTTCCAGGTTCTTTGGAACCCGGAAGTTCGGCTTTTGGCCTGGTGGTCATAGGGGGAGGTCCTAGATCGCCCTATTTAAGGGCGATCCGAATAGGACCTCCTCCTTGGTTCCTGGGCTTCTGAAGCGAACACCTGTCCACCCTCCGCTATTAACAGTGTGTCCTAAGGAGGTCGCCTCGGGGCTGAATAGGAATTTTTTGCGGCCTCCCCTTTAGAGGCAGCCATTTTTTCACCTATTCCACACTGACGGTACGGACTGGATTGGTTAGGGGGTGCGGCGCACTTAGCTGTCAGTATAGGCCTCCCTTTGGTCACTGGGGTTTGGCAGGTTAGGGGCGGAAATGGGCAATTAGAAGCGACTGTGCATGCTCCTTTGGGCATCCTTTAAAGGGTGATGGACCGCCTCTCTCCAGGAACTAGAGGTTGGAACAACTTCGGGGATTGGAGAGAGGATGTCCATGGGAATCACCGGATCCAATTTCCCATGGGGATTGGAGGGTGAACTCCTCCCACATGACGAAGGGGCGTGGCTTGGATCCAGGTGAAGGTAGCTACCTTCACCTGGTTCAGCAAGGAGTTTTTGCCCCATGTTGCCAAGGAAGTTTCTGGTAGGAATTTCCACCCCGTTAGTTTTGGCCTCTGCAGGTCCTTAGTTAGGTTTGGATTTAAATATTTAAATTTACGTATTCAAATTTATTTAAATTTATGTTAATTTAATAAATGACCCTTATTTAATCCACAATATGTCTCAGCATCTTTACTCCGCTTCCGGGGCAATTATTTGTTTAGTAGAGGGATGGCATTCAGGAAAAAACCTATTCTTTTGTCTAGTTGTCTTGGTGTGCAGTGATCTATAGCATCATTTTGAGGGTAGGAGGGTGACAATTGATGTCCAGGATGCGAGGGATCAGTAAATATTTTCATGGCCCTCTTTTTGACTGGTGGAGTATACAGGTCTTCAATGGAAGGCAGGTTGGTAGCAATCATTTTTTCTGCAGTTCTGATTATCCTCTGAAATCTGTGTCTATCTTGTTGGATTGAAGAACTCCACCAGACAGTTATAGAGGTACAGATGACAGACTGAATAATTCCTTTTTAGAACTGTATTAGCAGCTCCTTAGGCAGTTTGAACTTCCTGAGTTGGTGCAGAAAGAACATTCTTTGTTGTGGTTTGTTTTATGACTATTTTTGGGGGGTTGGGGGTCTTCAATTATACAGGAAAATTAATGCAGTTTTATGTGAAGAAAAGAGGACTGGAAAAATAGTATTTAGATGGAGATATTCCTGTACTGATACTAATATGCTATTAAAAAACACCCCCACATTTTTTGGTAGCTAGCAATAAAATGATAAAAGTTCACCCATGTAGGGTACATCTCCTCTTCCTCCAGCAAGTGACATCCTATCCTTCTCACTGAATGGGTATTAATGGTTAATAATACTGGTTCCCATCAGCCTGATTATCTGCACATTTTTTCTGAAAATAGCATTGATGCTTGCCTTGAACTAATTTTAACTATGTGAATATCTTGATTTTAAATTACAGAAGTTAGATCAGACGCCCTGGTGCTCAGAGAAGGTTACCTGTCTGCAGAATCCATCATGACAGGTTTTATAAAACCCTGACACCAGTTCAGTGCTACAAGTGTCACCTTTTCCCTGTGTTACATCACCCTTCATTTGCTGCATACAGCTTTCTTATCTACACAGGCCAGGGCAAACCTGCTCCCATTATCAACAATCAGTGGATTACCAACATCTTATCAGTTCATGAGTAGACAAAAGACACTTAGCAGAAGGATTCTGAGACACTGTGGGTGACAGATAAGAAAGAGCACTTTTCCTTCAAAATGCTATGCAAGGAAACATCACCAGATATGGTACCATTCCTTAAAAATGAATACACTGAATCAGTGTTCCCTATAATTTTTTGGGGGGTGGGCGGAAAAGTATAGTGTCTGAGCGGCAGTCCCTTCGAAACTGGGTGGCACAAAAATAATAAATGAATGAATGAACGAACAAACAAACAAACAAACAAACAAACAAATAAAAAACCCACCCTGTTTTGCCTCAGAGAATTTCAAAATAAAATACTGTACTGTGTGTCTATAACAGTGAGCTCATAATAGGGCAACTCTATCAATATCAAAATGCCACTTAAATAGTTGAGCTAGTTTCAAACTAGATTTTGATTTTCTTTCTCTCTTCCTTACTCCCATTGCGGCGCAGGCGGAGTAATAGTCGGACACAAGGTGTGGGTATAACGGGGTCACTTTTATTCAACAACTTAATTCTTAACTTATTAACTTGTTTAAAACCTTAACCCCACATGACCTGCAGGGTGCAAGATCAAATGGGGGCGGAATAACATGCCCAATTCAGACAGCAACCCTGGGGCGAAAACTCCTTGAAACTGGGTGCGGGTCATATTGAACTACACCTACCCCCTGCACCCTTACTACGCCACACCTGGCGTGTGGGATGGCTCGCTACAGGTCTACGTTAAACTCCCGCCAGCGAGCCACAGGAGCGACTCACTCCCCGGACCCAAGCCGGTCGAGCCCTGTAATCCAAGAAGGAGCTCGCCCCTCACCTCAGTAGAGGTGCCCCAAAAGGAGCTCACCAGTTGCTATTTATTTTATTTTCCGCCCCCTATCGGCCCCCCCCCTCCCCCCCCCAGTGACCCTAAGGGGGGGGGCACTAGATGGTGGGGCCACCCCCTAACCACACTCCCACGCACAGAGTGGAGTAGGCGAAAAAACAATCGCAGCTCGTCCAATTCTGCTGCGACTGCAAAAAATTCCTACTCGGCCCCCCGGAGGGCGACCCATCATATGCACCATGTAACAGAGGGAGGGTGGGTGGGTGCCTCACGATGCTCCGGGCGAGACTGCTGCGCCACAAGTCAGCCCCCTTATATAGGGCTGCCTGCCCTCGCCCGGCCAATCGGTGCCCACGCACCGTACCACGTGGTCACGGCACCCGACGTGGGTGCCGTGACTCCGCCCCCCAACATGGCGGCCTCCATACCCCCGCCGATCGCCGCAACCCCCACCGGCCGGTAAGTCGGCTGTGGGAATTGCGGCGCAGGCGGAGTAATAGTCGGACACAAGGTGTGGGTATAACGGGGTCACTTTTATTCAACAACTTAATTCTTAACTTATTAACTTGTTTAAAACCTTAACCCCACATGACCTGCAGGGTGCAAGATCAAATGGGGGCGGAATAACATGCCCAATTCAGACAGCAACCCTGGGGCGAAAACTCCTTGAAACTGGGTGCGGGTCATATTGAACTACACCTACCCCCTGCACCCTTACTACGCCACACCTGGCGTGTGGGATGGCTCGCTACAGGTCTACGTTAAACTCCCGCCAGCGAGCCACAGGAGCGACTCACTCCCCGGACCCAAGCCGGTCGAGCCCTGTAATCCAAGAAGGAGCTCGCCCCTCACCTCAGTAGAGGTGCCCCAAAAGGAGCTCACCAGTTGCTATTTATTTTATTTTCCGCCCCCTATCGGCCACAGCAGGGGGTGAAATTTTTAATTTATTCCCCCTGCTCCCCCCCTGCACATAAATGTGCAGGCACCTCTGCAGGTCGGCTATAAATTTATCGTTCCCACTATCGGTCAAATGAACCCCGTCCTGCCTGTACAAATCTGTGAGGGATGCCCTGATGTCTGGATGGTCTATCACTCCACCCCCAGCCTGAACCACCCACTTCCTAACCGCTCTGTTTACCCTCTTTCTAGCCTTGTCCACTGCGCTAGGACTTCTAGCCTGCCGCCAACTCCTCCTGGGCAGGATGTTGGACCACCACACACACGTATCTGGCCACCGCTCCCAGATCACCTGCAAACTCTCCCATATGTGACACAGCAGCTCTACACCTGTCATCGCCCCTAGATCATTCCCACCAACGTGCAATACCAAACAGCCCGGCACCCCTCGCACCCTTCCACTGTCGAACAACAGCGGAAGAACTTCCCGCCAACGTAGGCCTCGTCGGCCCAACCACTGCACCACCGCTCGATCGATCTCCAAACTCGTGCCGGGCATCATCTCACGGGCCCTCCGCTCGGCCCAGTACACCATGCTGTGGCCACATATCAGGATCCTGCGGCGCCGGTCAAGTCGTCGGGCTAGAGAAAGGGAGGAAGCAGAGCAGCGTCAGACTGGCGGCCCGGCGCCTCCCCCCCCGCCCCGCCCCACTCACCTAGGGGCGGATGTACGTCCGGAAGGCCCCAGATCTCCAGCGGCCCACTGTCTTTATATCCAGCCTGCTGAAGCCTTCGACTGCTGCCAACGACGCTGCACCTATTCTGAATGAGTGAGTCCCGTAACGTCTGGGATCTAAGCCCAGCCTAGCAAGCGCCTTGGACGTAACAGCCCAAAACTGGTACCTGGTCAGGGGTTCACCGGACGCGTGACAAAACAAAAAACCCGGCTCTACACCCCTGTGGGCCCAATACGCCACCAGAGCAGCCACCGGGCACACCCGCCGGTTGGCAGCCCGGGAAAGTTGGACCGTCACACCTCTACCCCTCTGATCGGTCTTGGACCGCCGAAGCCTCAAGGACACCGAGCTACGACCTAACTTGATATCCCTAGTGGTGAACGCCTGGCCGGAACTATCGGCTCTAGAAGCTGCTAGGACCTCGCTGACCCGAAAGGCCCCGAAAAACAAGGTCACCGCCGCGGCGTGGTACAATGACGCCTCATAAGCAGAGCGGCAGAGCCGACCCCACAGCTCGTAAAGCCCCATCAAGTGGGTGAGCTTGAGGGGACGCCTGCTGTCACCCCGGGCCTGACCTTTCTCCCTGATCCAACCCTCTAATGTCTTTCTAATCCTGAAATCCCCTGTGGTGTCCGCAAAGCCCCGAGACTTGGCGACGAAGGCCAGGCCTGCCAACTTGCCCCTAATCGTCCGGGCAGACAACCCACGGCGGCGGTCAAGTGCGCAAAATTCAAGGAGGTGTTCGACCGGGGCCGGCCAGAGCTGATCGTATCTCCTATCATGACGAAAAGCCCAAAATTCCCTACCTGCCCGCTGGTACGCTCTCCTGGTGCTGGGAGCTATGGACAAATCCATGGCCTTGCTTACGTCGGCCCTCCAATCAGCCACAGATGCTGTGGGGCTGCTTCCGGGTACTCCTCGGCCTGTGGGGCAAGCAGCCGGAACCTAGCCAACTGCCCCCTGGACAGAGCGTCAGCCACCCCGTTTCTCACCCCCGGAACATGATGTGCCCGGAAAAGCATATTGTTGGCAAGGCATCTCCTAACCATATGCCGGACCAAACCCATAACCCGCTCGTTCCTAGATGAAAGCGTATTCACTACATGCACCACCGCCATATTGTCGCACCAGAAGTGGACTGTCCTACCGGCAAAACTGGATGCCCACAACTCAATGGCCACGACTATTGGGAATAACTCCAAAAATGTCAAATCCCTACAGATAGCCCCACCGAGCCACTCCTGCGGCCAGTCAGCCCGAAACCATTTGCTTTGCCACACCACTCCAAAGCCAGTCGTGCCCGCCGCATCGGACTTCACTTGGAAGTCTGCTTTCAGCAGCATATCCTGCCTCCACAATGACACACCGTTGTATCCGTCCAGAAACCCTTGCCACACCACGAGGTCCTCCCTAACACTCTTTGATAACCTGATCCTGTGGTGCGGTTTTGACACTCCAACCGTTGCCCTGTACAATCTAAACATAAAGGCCCTTCCTGGCGAGATCACCCGACAGGCAAAATTTAACAGGCCGGCCAGCTCCTGCACCTGTTTCAAAGTCACCTTCCGTGCGGCTCGTGTGGCCCTCACCGCTTCCTTGAGTCTAGTCAGTTTGTCATCGGGTAGCCTACACGTTTGTGCAACGGAGTCCACCTCGATGCCTAAAAATGTCAGTTTGGTTGAAGGCCCCTCGGTCTTTTCGTGAGCCAAAGGTACACCTAAATCCGCGCATAAAGCCTGGAAACCCATCATTCCCTGCTGACAATCGTCGGAGCCCGCCGGCCCCGCGAATAGAAAATCATCCAAATAATGTACGACAGACGCAAAGCCCGTACTCTTAACATGCGCCCACTCCAAAAATGAACTAAACTTCTCAAACAACGAGCAGGATATAGAACAACCCATTGGCAAGGCTCTATCAACAAAGAACCCGCCCTCGAACTGGAAACCCAACAAGTCGAAATCCCCCGGGTGAATGGGCAAAAGCCGGAAGGCCGATTTGATATCACACTTCCCCATCAGCGCCCCCACTCCGCACGCCCGGACCATCGCGACCGCCGTCTCGAATGGCGTGTAGCGCACCGAGCAGAGCTCCTCGGGAATGTGGTCGTTCACCGATTCACCAGGGGGGAACGACAGGTGATGTATAAGCCTAAACTCACCCGCGGCCCTCTTGGGCACCACACCGAGTGGGGACACCTGCAGGAAGGGCAGGGGTGGCTCCGCAAAGGGGCCCAAAACCCGGCCCTCGCGCACCTCCTTCATAATTTTGTCCCGCACAACGTGGCCCATTCCCGCCACAGACCTTAAATTGTCCGCCATGCATGCCCTGCGCGGCCCCCCGTACGGGATCCTGAAACCCGCGGTAAACCCTGCGAGCAGGAAATCTGCGCCCTTCTTGGGGCGGTAGCCGGTGAGCCAATGCTGCAACCTGTCCAATCTAACGGGGGTTGGGCCCCTTACCTTGAGCCCCCCCAGGCTGGGGTTTGGCGGGGGTCCCAGCGTCCTTGGAGCCGGCCCCACCGCGCCCCCTGTAACAAGCGGAGGTCGGGTGTCTGCCACTACATAAGGAGCAGGCGTGGCGAAAACGACAATATGCCCTGGAACAGGCCCCTCTAGCGCCGTACTCGTAACAGTACGGCTGACCTCGAAAGGACGACCCAGCCGTGCTGCGTTGACCGGAGGCCGGGGTCGCCGTCCCCACCGCCGGGCGGGGAAGAGTAGCCTCCTTGCCCGTGGTTAAAAGCAAATGACCTGTGGGTGTCCGCCCACTGGCCGGAGTTGACGCCTGCTGCGTGGCCTGAAGCCACAAATCGTTATGCCGCATATCCCACGGCCAGTGCCTGTTGTGGGCGGCGAACCTGCGAAAATCCTCGTCATATCGCTTCCAAGCCTCGCCCCCAAACTCCTGATACGCTCTCAGAATCATGTTCATGTACAAGATGAGCTCGTGTGTCTTATGGACATAATCTTCTACCACCACAGAGTGGTAGGCCAAAAATGCATACGCCCACGACAGAATTCCCTTGTCCATTTTGGTGCCTTTTGGGTCCTCCGACCCCTTCTTGCCCTCCTTATCCTTCTCCTTCTTTGACTTGGGCGGTAGCAAAATCTGAAACATGTCCACGTAAGCACCCCGCCAAATTTTACGTTTGAGGGACTGGGACATGTGCATACTGAGCGGAGTGTCTGGTAGGCCCGGCGCGAAAGGATTATCGCTGTCAAAAGAAGTACTGGTAGACCCCGAGGTGGTTGACCCCGAGCTGTCCCTAGAGGTATCCCTCTTCCGTTTATGCTTCCTAGCCACAGTCTTTCTACGCCCCCTCCTCCAGACCTGCGCAGCTGTGCGGGAGCGCCATGTCCTGTGACCCCCCTGTGTCGTGCGTTTTGAAGCCCGTAGCCGGCCACGAGGCCCTCTTGGGAGGGACCACCGGTGCCTAGGCACAGGGCACTCACCCCAGTGAGAGGAGTCGTCATCCGCCTCCTCAGAGCCGGATACCATCCTGCTGGCCTTCCTCCGCTTGGTCTTTGACTGCGCATGCCGGTCCTCGTGGGATCTCTGCGGGCTCCCAGCCGACTCCGAGGAGCTCCGAGCCCCATCCGCGCCAGCGGCTGGCGTGGCCCGGCCCCGACGAGACCTGCCCCGCTTCTTTGGCCTCTCTTCCAGTTTCTCGAGTAATGAAGACAGTATACGTGAGGAAACAGAAAGCGAATCCCTCTCCCCCTGCCCCCTTCTGGCAGGCCGTGATGCAGAAGCCTCTGCTTCAGAGAAACCCGATTCCCTACCACTGAGAGGCCCCTCTTCAGCGCTGGAAAACTCCTCTGGGGCCACCAGTGGGTCCACGGGCGGGGCCCGGCCCGGGCGGGGCCCCCTCGCCCCCACTGCCGCTCCCCTACGGCCCCGCGAGCGCCCCCTGGGGGTCGCCACCCCCCTGGGGCCTTCCTCACTCTCCTGCCTCCTGGCAGGCCCTGCCCTTGGGGCCTCACTCCACGCCCGCTTGGGCGCCCTCCTTCTTCCAGTGCGGCGGGGCTCAGTGGGAGGGGCCCCCGGCCCTCCGGCCTGCCCCCCCGAGGCCCGCCGCCGCGCCCCCGAGCGACCACGTCCGCCCCCCGCCATGCCTCCCTGTTCAATTGCGCCTCCAAACCCTGTGGGGGGTGTCGCCGAAGCGAGCTAAGGCTCCAGCCGCCGCTCGCGGCTCTTCTGGCCTCGAAGGCCTGACGCTCCGGCGCTCCTTGGCTGCGCACGCGGCCTCCAGGCCTGTGACGCAGCTCGCTGGGGGGAAAGGCAGCAGCAGCCTCGCCTCACGATGCTCCGGGCGAGACTGCTGCGCCACAAGTCAGCCCCCTTATATAGGGCTGCCTGCCCTCGCCCGGCCAATCGGTGCCCACGCACCGTACCACGTGGTCACGGCACCCGACGTGGGTGCCGTGACTCCGCCCCCCAACATGGCGGCCTCCATACCCCCGCCGATCGCCGCAACCCCCACCGGCCGGTAAGTCGGCTGTGGGAATTCTTTTTCTTTCTCTTTTCCTTCCTCTCTTTTTTCTATCTGTTTCTCTCTCTTCCTCTCTTCCTCTTTCTCTCCTTCCCTCTCACTCTTTCCCTCTCGGCTTCTGGGCAGGTTTGGAAAACTCTGAGTTGATGATGATTTTTAAGTGAGTGATTGCTCACTGCTCAGCTTAGAGGGAACTATGCACTGAATGATTCAGGAAGAATTAGAGCACTTGTGAATCTAACACAGCTAAAAAATAAGATCGGCTATGGAGCTTCAGTTGCAGTTCCATCTAAATAGTATTTTGCAGCCCTCCTTTCCTCACATAACCCTGTTGGGATATTTTAAAACCAATAATCTTCTAGCAACCATTGCAAAGATAATAATAGAAAACAAAGCTAAAAATAGGAGGCTGGGGAAAAATAGAATCCTTGATTGTGAGTTATGAGTAAACAATAATATCAATAATTGCCGCTAAAGGCATATGTCAACATGCTAATTTATTTTTCTACCAAACTATAATGAAAAATTGTTTGATATCTATTTAACATACATTGGTGTTTATCTTGCTACAGATGTCTTTCTGTTTTTTCCCCCCATGTTTGAAAGCATACTTATTTAAATCCAATTTCAGTTACCTTCACTCCCACTTTATCCTATGGGGTACCATGCAGCAGCATTTGAGCTGTGTTGTTTTCAGAATCTGCCAGCTAGCGGGTGCCATACCTGCCGTGGTACCATTTCAGTCTCTTCTGACCCACATCCCATTGTCTGGCCATCCTGCAGTCCTACACATCTTATTGACTGCTGTCTTGGCTATCCTGCCTTTTTCTGGCTCTATCTACTATCAGTGACCAGCTGGACAGTGACTGGGGGAAAATGAAGAAAGTTAAACCAGATGGATACATTGAATAATCTCTAAAACTTCTTCCAAAGTTTGTAACAACTGTATTACTTTTTTACCCCTTTCTTTGTTCTCTTAATTAAAAATATAATGAAACTCAAATCAACTGCGATCCATTCTGGCAAGAAATGGCCCTCTCAGGATTCCAAATAACTGGTCTAATAGGGTGAGAGGCTGTAAAAGCACAAGTGAAATTTTTTGGCTTCCCCATGTTAATTATCTTCTCTTCTCAACGACCTTACTTCTGTTCCGCTAAAATGGATTGAATGGCTATTCATACTGTGAAGGATAGTAGCGTGTGAGGATAGGATGCCAGGGCTTTGAAATCATCTGCTATAACCACCCTTGTCTAAAATACTTCAATTTATCAAATTTGTTGCTTTGCAACACTATGCAAAATAAAAAATGATGATTTCCCCCCCTGATGCATAACGGATGTTATTGGAGCTTAGAAAACAGGCTGAAATTTTGCTGCTGTAATAATGAGAAATGAGGAGACAGGCAGGCTAGCAGCAAATGCTGTTTTAAAAGTACAACACAATGGACACAGTGGGCATACTATTATAATTATCTTTTAATAAGCTTTCATTTTTTAAACCAACAACAATTCCAGAAATACTTGACCAAGCTACTGCAATCTATGAGTATGTCCATCTGTCCAGCAAATGTAGACCCTTTTGTTTATAAAGATTTGCATATGTTTACTAATTTACACTTACAAAGAGGTTGAAACGATGTACCTTTCTTCAAGGGAGATATACATATAGGTTATCTACAATTGAAGATCGTACCAGAACTATATGATTATTTAAGATAAATAATCTTCATCATTTTATAAAATGATGTCTCCTTGGTCTATGACACCAGTCAAGAGGTCAAAAATGTATAAAGGAATGTCAAACCAACTTTGGAAGTGTGAAAAGAAAGAGGGAAAAGTCTATCAAAATTGTAATGCGATGAAGATGTTTTAGAAAGATTGGAAATGTTATATGGACTTTTTGTTGAAAGAAGAAAAGACCAAATTGATGGTTTATGGATTTGGGCACTAAAAAGGGTTAAAAGAGAAGAGTAAGTGAATTACAATGTACAGTAATAGGAAAAAAGAGGGAAGGAAACAAGTAAGATAGTAACTATTCAATTTAAAGAAGGATGGAAGTTATAAATTTGTAATTTCATCTTTATTTTTTTCTTTTTCTTACCTTTAAATTTGTTACATTTTTAAGTTTTACCTTTTTAACCTTACTATACCTTCTGCCTTACCTTTTTAAATTTGTTTTGTATTTAAAAATTATGATAATTAATAGCACATACCATGATAGTATATTTGAAGGGTTAAAAATTAAGCTAGTTTAGAAGACCAATATATTTTATCTTCTACATACAGCCTATGACTATGCATACTTTACTCCAAAGCTTCACTTATTTTACTGTGTGTTTCCAGTAAAATATTTGCTCCTTATTGTAGTAGACATTTCTCTCTAGTAACCTACTATAAAGATACAAATCAAAATCTAGCCAAACCATTTTCTTTTTTTACCACAGCAGATTTTGGTAGTTAAACATATACATGGCTGCCATCAGTTCAATTTGGCATCTGATGTAGACCAAAAGGCACTAAATAATCCTTCTCCTATTGATCTAAGGTCATCTATGCCAAAAGGCGATCAATAGAAAAGGACAGTTGAGTGGTTCTGTAATAAAGTACTGCCATCTCACTGCACTTGAAAAAATAGTGACAGGATGAGAGATTAAATTATTTTGCCATCGACAGCTCATCAAACCAAAGATATATCAGAGGAGAAAAATTATGCTTCATGAACAGCTATGGGAAAAATCGAACAACAAAGAACAGATTTTGCTACTTAGAGTAGGTCTAAAATCAACCCTTTTCTTAAAAGACTAAGAACACCAGTATGCTCCTTCTAGCTGACCAATAAGAGAGATGAATTTTGGATCTGAAGCAGGGGTAGGTTCTCACTTATCTCACTGCTGGTTCATTTCCTCATGCGTTACATGGGTGCGTTCGCACTTTGTGGGAACACACACATGTGCAGTGCTAAAAACCCAATTTCTGCACAAGCACAGAAGCAAAAAAACAAGATGGCAGCACCTAGGGTGCCATTGAGACAGCCGGTTGTGTCCACCTGGCCATCATTGCCGGTTCAGCAAGTGGGGGGAAGTGTGTTTGTATGTGTATATGTATGTATGTGTGAGTGTGTGTGTTAAACTAGACAGATAAACAAACAGACAGATGATGGAATAATGAGGCATATTAGAAAATTCTGAAGTTTGTGAATTCTAAGAATAAGGGCTCGCTAGTTTGCATGCTTATTTGAGTAATAATCCTGTCTTCCACACCATGCCATTTCAAAACAATAGAGAGGGGATTCTTGGAGTTTAAATGTATATGGGAAAAAATATTTATTTATTGCATTATTATTCTGCCAAATGCTAAGGAGTTTATAATTACAGCTATAACATTCATGGTACACAATTAAAACAGCCATGATGGAAAATTCTAATAATTTGTTGGAGTTATGATAATCCATTTCAAAAATAAGAATAATATAAGAGCAACAGTCTGCGAGTCTGCGAGTCTGCGGAGAGGGGCGGCATACAAATCTAAATAATAAATAAATAAATAAACAACAACAACAACAATAGACAGCAAAATTTAGTTATTGAATATCCTCAGAAGAGTTGTTATATTATTATTGTTGTTGTTGTTGTTATTGTTGTTTGACTTGTATGCTGCCCCTCTCCGGATTATATTGTAATAATAATAATAATAATAATAATAATAATAATAATAATAATAATAATAATAATAATTTATTAGATTTGTATGCCACCCCTTTCCCAAGACTCGGGGCGGCATAATCTGGAAAAGTATTAAGAAGTGGGGGCAACATTATTTTTAAGGTATTCCCTGGCTCAAAGCTATTTCATAGCATCTTAATAAATGGCAAATATCAGATATTATGTGTGGTTTTTCTTCTTTTCTTTCCGAACCAGGAGCAGAAAAATTTTCAGGAAGAACCAAATTGGTGGAACATTTGGCATTTTATGGCAATCCTAGGTCCTGCAGGGACAACTCAGCTCTTTTAATTTAACACACACTCTCTCACACACACACACATAAACACACGCACACACACATACAGAGCAATCCACCTGACTCAGTATTCCCTATCTTTCTTTGACAAGGGAACAGCTGGTGGAGAAGGAGGACAATCACAGAGACAGTAATAATGTTTAATTATTTGGAACCCATAAACTCTGACCCTACATACCAATGTTTTGTTTATCAGACCTTTATTTATTTTTCCTGGCAAGGATCAGAAACATGTTTCAAAGTTGTTATAAGTTTCAATATCTTGGCATCTTGTTGTAGCTTTTGATTACACTAAAGGAGCACAGATTTGCATATCACAAGGAATATTCAAAGATAGTTTCACAGCAGCATCTCAAATAAAATTCTAATCAGTTGCATTCTGTCTTATACTGCATTGTACATTCTTATAAATTATATTTTTGTTTGGTATCGTGTTTCTCAGAGAGACAAGTAGCGGTAGATTCTTTCCAACTTCAAATAAAGTATCTTGAATTTATCTTTCATTTTGAAATGTACAAAGAAGACATAAAGTCATTTTAGAATACTCAATGTGGAATAGATGTGTCTGATCAAATGTAAAAAAAATGAAGCTGGTGGGTTGTAACCATGCAGTAGAACCCTATCCACACACATTGTATGTGTGATGCATACAAAATGGTGGAGGGGATCTCTAATCATATAATCATGGCCACATTTTTATGTTTTCAACCCCGAGCCCTCACTCTCACAGATGTCCCTCCTTTGAATAGTTACAGGAAGTAAAGTTCCACTATTTCATTCAGAATTTATAGATTTCCTTCTTTTTCAAAATCTCAACTTTTAAATATTTGAGTTGGCATTGTAGGATGCATGGTTGGAGGAATTCCTGGTGGTGCAAGTGGTTAAAATGCAATACCGTGGGCTAATTCTTCCCACAGTCTAGAGTTCAATCCTGATGAGCTTGAAGGCTGAGTCAATGGGAAGGTTGACTCAGTCTTTCATCCTTCCAAGGTCAGTAAAATGAGGAACCAGATTGTTGGGGGCAATATGTATGTATCGTCCTTGTCCTAATGTCCCCCCCCTTTTTTGGTATCCATTTCATATATTAATAACCATGTTTATACCTATACTGTATCTGTTATATAATACATGCTTGACAAAATAAGTAAATAATTCTTAGAGAGTGTTATAAAGCATTTTTGGCCAATATATACAGTAATAGTGAGTGCTATTGCTATTCCTATTGCCAATTCCAGTATTATGGATGCTTAGATTTTGGTTTTGTTTTGTTTTATTGATCACAGTTTGTGACACAACATATTTACATGTCAAAGTAAAGAACACAATAAAATCTATTTTTCCCCCAATGCATTTTATTTGTTTTTGTTCTTTCAACATTTCATGTCATGAACATTTGCTTTCTGAGTTTCATACATCCATACATTATTCTTAATAATATTTCTAGTTTTTTAACAAAATTACAATCCATTATCATTTCATTTTCAATACATCTCTCACATTTCTTTTCCTCTTAACATCTGGTTTTAGTCCCCCCCCCCTTATGTTTTTTCTCCCTATTTTAATTCCAACAAAGATGTGGTCATTTCCCAACTTATATATTACTAATCTTAATACTTCACTTAGTTCCTAAACATAATTTTATGTCATTTAGTTTCTAAACATTAATGAAAAAAAACCCCTTATAATTTCATTATCCTATTTTTCACATCATTATTTTCCCCTTACAAAATATATTTCAAAATTACTTATTTCAATCTTTATATTTTCTTCTATTTTTCCATCTTCTCTAAGTGACTCAAGGTGGTGTACAACATTGCAGATGCAGACAATATATGTGAAGAAATCTAATTATTTTAAAAAAAGAAATATACAAAATTAATTTAAAAAATTCTAAAATCCCCGTGTAGTCATCCACATTCATCATATATTTTTCTACTTTTCAATCTTCATCTTTTCTTATATTATTTTATAACTTTATTCATTATTATATTGTATCCTTGTCTCAATAAACAATTTTATCATACTTATGTAATACTAAATTAATAAAACATTATCTGTCATCGAATTCATATTCAAAAATATTACTTTTCTTTCCCCTACTCCATACAAAACATATTTATATATTTTCAATCTTAATCTTTTCTATTATCAGACTTGTATTCGAAAATATTATTACAAATTTATACCTTTTTATTTTTACTTTATCCCTTTTCTTTTACACTGTTCCAAAGCTCTAATCCTCTTTTCTTTTTTGCTTGCCTCCCTCATATTTCTTTTAGCTCTTTCTTTTCTATCTTTAAGTCCTTTTTTAAAAACTATGGTCTCTGTCTTTCTCTCTTCTCTTTCTCCCTTTTTGTTGTCCAATATTGCTTCCATTTTTTTTAGTTTTTTTCTTTCTTTGCCCTCCTAATTTTCTTTTCCTTCCTTATCTTTCCCATTTCAGAAATCTTCCCCTTCTGCTTTGCTGCCTTTTTTACCCTCTGTATTTCAATTATCTATATCTCTTTGCTGGCAACTCCAAATCTCAACTAGCAAATGCTCTGTCCTACATATTGGGGAAAAGAATCTGAACTCCAAATACGAACTGAATAATCAAATTATCACAGATAACCCCCACTTGGTTAAAGACCTTGGTATACTAATAACAAAAGATTTAAGTCTCAAAGCCCACTGCAACAATATAGCCAAGAAGGCTTCAAGAGTTGTAAACCTAATCCTACCTAGCTTCTGCTCTGGCAATCTCACACTACTTACCAGAGCTTACAAAACTTTTGCCAGACCCATCCTTGAATACAGCTCATCTGTTTGGAACCCATATCGCATCTCAGACATTAACACCCTTGAAAATGTCCAAAGATACTTCACCAGAAGAGCCCTTCACTCCTCCACTCGAAATAGAATACCCTGTGAGACTAGACTTTCAATCCTGGGCCTAGAAAGTTTAGAACTAAGACGCCTTAAACAAGATCTAAGTATTGCCCACAAGATCATATGCTGCAACGTCTTGCCTGTCGGCGACTACTTCAGCTTCAACCACAACAACACAAGAGCACACAACAGATTTAAACTTAATATTAACCTCTCCAAACTTGACTGTAAAAAATATGACTTCAGTAACCGAGTTGTCGAAGCGTGGAACTCATTACCAGACTCCATAGTGTCATCCCCAAACCCCCAACACTTTACCCTTAGATTATCCACGGTTGACCTCTCCAGATTCCTAAGAGGTCAGTAAGGGGCGAGTAAAAGTACACTAGAGTGCCTTCCGTCCCCTGTCCTATTGCTCTCCTATATCTCCTATACCTTTCTTCTATTCCTATATCTCTTCTTCTATTCTTTCATTGATATGTTCTATTACCACATCTTCTTTTCTATCCTTTCTTAGATATATATTTTACTATGAGTATCTCCTCTATAACCTTCATCATGTATTTCACTATGTGTACATAGATATATACCCACTAAAACCCTCATTGTGTATTGGACAAAATAAATAAAAAAATAAATTTTCTTTCTTGTTGTGTATTTCTTGGTTGTTCTGTTTCTTTCACTTTTTCAAAGCTCTGCATCTTTTCCTCATTTGTCTGAACTGCATTTGTTATTTTTTGCATTATATTTCCCCGTTTCAATTTTATATGATCCATGACTTGAAATATTTCATTCATTCCCATGCACTGCTTTTTTTTTTTTACAAAAGTCTTAGTGTCCTGGGGTATACATTCCACATCTTTATTTCCACTTGGTATCATTTGCCAACAAGTTTAATCCACCTTATTTACCCAACAAAAGGAAAAGTCCAACAGTCACACCTTTCTTTTCCCCAAACAAATTCAATTCAGAAACTCATCTTCTTTGTTTTACACGCTCAATTCATTGTTTTACATTTATAAATCCAATATGATAGTAAATTTATATTAAATCATAAACAGCTCCAGTTCAAATGTCAACATTTTTTTCCTGTAAGATAGGGTATTCAAACCCACATTTTCTTTAAATCCCCCCTTTTCAAATGTTTTTTTTTCCTCCACAGTTTTAACATGCTTGACCCGTCACTAATCATTAGCTTTCTTATTTCTCCCTCTCGTTTCCCCCCCCCCTTGGGGATTGTTTTCAAAAACAGTTCCGAATCACAAATCACTCACTTTTCCTCCTGCTCAACCTTTTTGATTCTGGTCCTCCTTCGGCTTCATGGCAGCCATGTTTGCTGCTGCAGCTTCTTACCATCAGCTAGGGGCTTGCCAACTCGAGGATGGGAGAGGTGGATCCCATCTACCCCTTTCACTCTATGGGGTGGGTGGGGCTTAGCTCTGAATTTGCATCCTCAGGCATGAAGTGTTTGGCCGCAGTCCCAGCTTCTGATCTCGGTGAAGGAGGAACTGGAAGTTGAACCCAATAAAAACTGATCTGATTTGAATGTCTATTCTGTGTATTGCTGAAAAAATATTTTCCCCATAATATTATTTTCCTTGCAGGCCTAAAAAAAAAATAAAGATTTCATCCCCACACAAAACTTGAACATATTTTTTCTTGATAGCAGGAAAGTTTTGTCACAAATGTTTAGAGTGCCCATCGATCTAGAAAGCATTTGGCCAAGCAAACTGAAGTCTGGGAGAGTATAGAAACTATGTTGCTCTTTGCTTCCCCAAGGCACAGCTGTAATTCACATTTTCCCCCCATCCACTCCAGCTTGGGATGCTTGCTTCTACTGCTGTGCTCTAGAGCCACAGTTATTAAGTGCCGTCCCCCTTTAGCTCAGCTATAAAGAGAAATAAGCACCAGTGCTCCCTTGGATACTTTGCAATGGCAGAGTCCAGCTTGTAGGAGCCTCTAGGGTTTTATAGCCACTTCCAACCCCTATATCACTCTGACACTTACATAATTACATATCAGAGAAAAGAGGATGAAGCATCCGGCACCTTCTAAACATGTCAACATGATTTGAAAGGTTCAGACTCAGCTGGACTTTTTAAGTTGTTTGCTTTCAGGCTCCAGTGAAGAAGCATTTGCAGGATCAATACCTGCAAGGCCTTAAGAAAAGTGCAGAACATAAAAGGAGCATCAGGCATGATGTGTCCAGAAAATGCTTGCACTTTGCTTGGGATTAGCAGCTGTCCTTTCTCTGCCCATTGTTGCACAAGCAGCAGATGTCACGCTGAGGTTTTCCGTGTCAGGCATGGAGAGAAGGACACAAACTGTCACAGACAAATGCAAGGACTTGCACAGAAAAGTCCACAAAACTTGGCTTGACTATTAGCTGATTAGTCATCATGGAGGCTGTTTATACTTATTTATGTTGTGGATGTTTTTACTCTTTTAATGTCTTTTAAATTGTTTTAATTATTTTAGAATTATAAGCCTTCTAGACTCACTTGGTTGAATTGGGCGTCTACAGAAATTGAATAAATAAATAAACAGAAATAAGACAGGAGATGGAAAAAAATAATTGTATTCTAACCTGCCTTTCTAAATGCCCAGTTATAACAAAGCTGTTTGAATTCCAGCCAAAGCGAAATTAGATAATTATCCCCATGAATTCCTTTGCCTGGTCCTTCTTTGCATTAATATATGAACTTCTTCATTTTATTTCCATTTGTGTATGATATTGGGTTTAGAATATTTATGAGGAAATAACATTTTAAATATTTAATTTGAGAATGTTATCAACAGATAAGCATAGTTATATATATATTTTTAAAAAGAAATGTATAACTTTTCTTTGTATAATTCACAAGTTAGTTTTGAATGTACCAGACTTTCTTCTTCATACACCACTATAAATAAAAGTTGTTTTAAAAAGTTGTTAAAAAGAGTATTTTGTGTGGATTTTCATGAGTCTACTTCTAGTCAGAAGAAGCCAATTAGGAAATCCATAAACTAACTTTATAGTTCATAACTTAGAAGAAGGCATAAGCTAGGCTAAAACCTTTTTATTTTTCCTTACTATGCTATCCACAGGAATGATTCCCAGATTAACTGGTACAAAATTCTACCACCAAACACAGTGATTGCATCATATTGTGAGAACAGCAGAGTAATACGATTCACTCCAATAGATATCTTTTACTGTCATGCATGTAATTCTTAATTAGTGACTGCCTACATTTCCAATAGCGATTAATAAAAACTTTATGACTAATCCTCACACTATCTTCACAGGTCAATAAAGCAAAGGAAATCTGAAATAAAACCATGCTTCAGTTTCAGCATTAGTTTCACTTAGTGGCTGCTTCACTTAACAACCAAATTGCTGGTATTATTGAAAGAGAAAATCTTTTATTGTTTGTACATTTGGGGAAAGGAGAAGTTACTTTGCTATAAATAATACTAAACTATAAAGTGATAACTTTGGACTAGGTTTGATGTATAAATCCCTCCAGGTCTTCGTAAATCATTGGACATCATATACAACTAAAAGCAAGCAATTGTATTTAGTTTTATGCATAAAACTGGCTACAGCTATGAAAAGAAGTTGCATTGAGATATAATTTTATTCTGAGCAGGTGAATTTACAATTTTGCTTTTGTAGTTGGTTGTGCAGCATTATGGACATGTTGGTCATCTCGGTAATTAAAGATTACTAAAGTTTGAATTCTGCTTTTTCATATGATGGGGTCCACATCCTTTCATTTATTTCTTTACAATATTTATAATGATTCAGGCTTTCTATGCTTCAAAGAAGCTAGCAATTAATATCAAGTATCAAAACTGAAGTGCTTTGAAACTATGATTTAGAGGCTTACAAGGACATTGTAGAAAGTACAAAAATAAATAAATAAATAAATAAACAAACAGAAAAAATTATTTTATTCTAATGACAGAGCAGGGAACAAGTACTTTCCAGGAATAGGAACAAGAAGAAAAGATGGTTTCCAGGGATATTTATCCATTTATTATTTGTGGTGTTCTAACTAGCTCTTTATGATTTCACAGCTTATTATTTGCAACTTATTTGAAAATTCTCTATTTGCACTTTGCAATTCATGAGTTTGAAATGTGCTGCTCGGTATTAAATGAGGAACACTTAATTCCTTTGTGTGAACTCCTGATCACTTCAGAATATTGTTAAAAATGCAGTAGCTTTGGTTTCAGTTAAAATTATCGAAATGATTCCCATAAAAGTCAAAAGCTCCCCAAAAGTGTGATATTTAAAATCTCAGTTGGAGGAAGGATGGTAATGGTGGTAATTGGATTCCTCATCACTGTCTTATAAATTAGAAACAGCATTATAAGTTACAGATATAGTGTGAGGAAAAATTTTAAAAATAATTTTGCAATATTTGAGGCTGTCAGTATGCTATAAGTAGGTAATTGCATGAAGGCAGAATCTTGTTAAATAGGCCATTTTGGCACTAGAGAAAATGTCTGGAATTCAAATCTTATCACACCTTTAATCAGATGTTATTTATAAAATTAATTAATTTCCTCCATACTTATTTTGCTTAGAACTTGTTTTAAAATGATATCATCTTTTTTGAAGTGAAAAAAGGTGCTTTGGAGTGAAAAAGGTGCCTTAGAATATGCTTTAAAATAAATTCTCTTTTGCCTGGTATTGTGTTTTCGCTGTGTGGAACTGCTGGGCAATCCTGAAAACAGACACAACTGCTACATGAGCCTTTATTTATGTTCCAAAGTATCCATTCCTTTCCACTGAAGCAGTGCATAACCTTAATGTTATGAGCCCAATCCCTTTTAGGTAAAAGTACATAACCTTAATAGAAACATAGAAACATAGAAGTCTGACGGCAGAAAAAGACCTTATGTTCCATATAGTCTGCCTTTATACTATTTTCTGTATTTTATTTTAGGATGGATATATGTTCATCCCAGGCATGTTTAAATTCAGTTACTGTGGATTTATCTACCACGTCTGCTGGAAGTTTGTTCCAAGGATCTACTACTCTTTCAGTAAAATAATATTTTCTCATGTTGCTTTTGATCTTTCCCCCAACTAACTTCAGATTGTGTCCCCTTTGTTACGTATCCGCCCACACAAGGAAGTGCCGGGTGACAAGCCGGAATGGGAGAAAATAGCTCTCTCCTATTGGTTACATCCAGCAGTGTGTGACAGCCGGGAGCGGGAAGTTTAGGGTAATCTGATTGGTCCTTACCTCAGCAAGCTGCGGAATAAGGAATTGTTGTTGATGTATTCTCTGGTTCTTTCTGGTGTTAAATAAAGAGTTGATTCCGACTGACTGGTGCCTGACTCTTCACCCTTGTTCTTGTGTTCACTTTCCTATTAAAAACACTTCCCTCCTGGACTTTATTTAACCCTTTAACATATTTAAATATTTCGATCATGTCCCCCCTTTTCCTTCTGTCCTCCAGACTATACAGATTGAGTTCATTAAGTCTTTCCTGATACGTTTTATGCTTAATGTTATGAGCTCAGGCTGTTTTAGGTAAAAAAAGAAAACCTCTAATACCTTCTATGTGACGTTGCATTGTCTGGTCCCTAGGGCTGAGAAAGAGCGGCTAGCCCAAGATCACCCAGTTGGCTTCGTGCTGGGGGGGGGTGTATAGAACTCATGGTCTTCCAGTTTCTAGCCTGGTGCCTTAATCCCTATAGCAATCTGACTCTCAATTTTTATATCATAAGATTGCAAAATCAGTCAAGTCTGTATGTGTCCCCCCCCTTTTTTTTTTTTGAATATTATGCGTTCTGTCAAGCTCTCTGGCAGAATCTTCCCGAAAATTCAGATACAAATTTCAGACACACACATTTGAAAATTCAAAACAATGTTCTTTATAATGAAAATTCACTTAAACTAAGCCCTCTTTTGGTATAGCAAAGAGCACTCGTCTCCAAACAAACTGGTAATTGGTACAAGTCCCTTATCAGTTCTGAGATACTTAGATTGCAGCTGTGAGGCAATTCACAGTCCTTCTTCTTTCACAAAGTGAAACACACTTTGCTCTGCTTTAGTTTCAAAGTGGGAAAAAGCAACACACCAAGGTCGAAGTCAGCAAGGCAGGCACGAAACACAATGATCAGATAATCCTCCACAATGGCCAAACCCACAAGCTGCTCTTTATAGCAGCCTCACTAATTACCACAGCCCCACCCAACCACAGGTGGCCTCATTTTCTTTGATAATAATCTCTCAGTTGTTGCTGCCTATGCATCGCTCTCCACATGCATGGCTGTATCATTAACTCTTGTTCTGAATCCAAGGAGGAGAGAGATAATTGATCTCCTTCTGAGCTGTCTGCCACACTCTCCTCCTCCCTGTCACTCATGTCTTCTTGGTCAGAGGAGCCTTCATCAGCAGATTCCACCGGGAGAAAAACAGGCCTGCGGCATGTGGATGTCTCCCCCACATCCACAGTCCTTGGGGCAGGAGCTGGGCCAGAGCTAACCACAACAATTATGCTACTTATTTGAAGATACTGAAAGCAGTCTGGTGGACTGAGCCATTGCTTCAAGAGTTTCAAAATATTTTATCTTCTTGGTATTAACAGTCACATCAGCTATCTAAACAAATAATTAACTCTCAGTGGAGGAAGATTTTTGTGCTTTCCTTTTCATCTTTAACAATGAAGCAAAGGGAAGAATCTGGCCTAAATATTTATTTATTATTTATTATTTCAGTTTCTAGGCCGCCCTTCTCTGAAGACTCAGGGCGGTTTGCAACACAGAAATAAATACAAAGACATAACATGAAGTTAAACTGGATCAATTAAAAATCTAAAATCCATTATATATACTAAAATCCAAATTTAAACATTCCTAAAAACCAATGTCTTAAAACCATCCAGTCACATTTATACATATCTCAGTCATAACATGGGCTGGAGCAGGATATCTATGTTCAACAGTCCCAAGCCTGCCAGCAAAGATGTGTCTTCAGTAACTTCCAAAAGGCCAGGAGGGTGGAAGCAGTGCAAATTTCTTTGGAGAGTTGATTCCAAAGAGCCAGAGCCGCTACAAAGAAGGTTCTTCCCCTAGGGCCCACCAGCCGGCATTGCTTGGCTGACGGGACCTGGAGAAGGCCAACTATATGAACCCTAACTGTCTGCTGGGACACATTTCCCATTATTATCTGAGACATTCAATCAGGGGTGGGTTCTTTTTACCTTTCCTACCGGTGGGCTTCGTGGTGTATCACGCGCTTTTACTTCCATGCATGCTCAGAGGGACGATTTAACTTCTTCATATGCTCAGAGAGCCAAAAATTAGCAAAAAAATTACAAAGAAAGATGGCAGCACACACAGACCGGCAAAGGCAGCACCAGAACCATCACACCAAAATTGCATAATTGGTGAGCGCACGGATTGGACCGCACCAGTAGGAACCCACTTCTGTATTCATAAGAACATAAGAACATAAGAAGAACCATGCTGAATCAGGCCAAAGCCCATCGAGTCCAGGATTCTGTGTCATACAGTGGCCCACAGTGCATGGGGATCTTGAGCAGAAAGACAAGGCAAAACCCTCCCTTTCCCTTGACCCGAACAAATGGTACTCAAGGGAATTCTGCCTGCCTTAACCAACATAAAGGTGGCACTTGGACATCTGTTTCAATAACCACTGATACATTTGGCATCCATGAATCTGTCTAATGTATTCAAAGCATTCCTTATTGTGGTTGGATCTCTTCTAAATTGCTTTTTTTCTATTTGTATAAATTTAAAGATATTTCAACAGATTGTTTGGAAATCCTGCTTCTTTCACTAAAGTGGCTAGGCTACACAATCTACCCTATAATCCATGCTAAGCATCTGGCATAGTAATACAATTTTAAATTTCAAGACACCAATCCATCTCACTCTTCAGAATCCTGTAAAATCTTGAATGTAAGTAATACTTAGTCTTTTATAGGATCATATGTATTTCATTACTTGTTTATGTCTGTTGTTTAATCAGTTGTTTTCAGTATATAGTAGAATCAATGTAGCAATAGTGGGAATGCCAATGGAAGAATATTAATATATCAAATATTATTTGATGTTAGAGAAAAGTGATATAAGATGTTTTATTCTTGGTATATATTAACACAGCCTGATCTAATCCTAAAATAGTTCATTTTTTTAAAACAAATGCTGGAAATACAATAATTGGGTTGAATCATTCTTTCATAAACTGCAACAATGTTGTAAAGGTCAACTATATTGGAAAATGATTTATACAGCACTTGAATGGAACAAATCTTAAAAAGCTGAATTCCTATTCCCGGTGTAGCGTTCAGTTAGGTGAAATTGGAAATATAGGGCAACAGTTATTGAGCTACCCAAATGGGATAACTGACAGAATGGACTCCCATGGGAATGAAATTTGGGGAAGCTGTACTGCTTCTCCAATGGCGCCACATTGCTGCCATCAGCCATGGACTCATGATCCTCATTTCCGCGTGCTGCACTGACTGCCCATTGGTCTCCAATCTCAATTCAAGGTGTTGGTTATTACCTATAAAGCCCTACATGGCTTAGGACCAGATTATTTACGAGACTGTCTTCTGCCATATTATTATTATTATTATTATTATTATTATTATTATTATTATTATTTAGATTTGTATGCCGCCCCTCGCCAGAGACTTGGAGCGGCTCACAACAACAAAACACAGTACAAATTAAAAACAGTTTAAAACCTTAATATTAAAACAGTCATACATCATACAGGAGTCTGCGGAGAGGGGCGGCCTACAAATCCAATAAATAATAATCCCAGACAAACCATGCATAAAATGGAACGGCCCGGGGGAATCAATTTTCCCATGCCTGATGGCAGATGTGGGTTTTAAGGAGTTTATGAAAGGGAAGGAGGGGGGGCAGTCCTGATCTCCGGGGGGAGTTGATTCCGGAGGGTTGGGGCCGCCACAGAGAAGGCTCTTTCCCTGGGTCCTGCCAGACAACATTGTTTCATTGATGGGACCTGGAGAAGGCCAACTCTGTGGGACCTCCCAGAGATCTATTAGATGACAAGGAGTTGGCCTTCTCCAGGTGCTGTCGACTAAACAATGCAGGTTGACGGGCCCACGTGGGAGGGCCTTCTCTGTGGCTGCCCCGACCTTATGGAACCAGCTGGCCCCGATGTCCATACTGCTCCCACCCTACTGTCCACCTGAAAGTCCGTGAAGACCTGGCTTTTCTGGTAGGCCTGGGGATCATGAATGTAACATCTTATCATGGCCAAATTGTTACTGATTCTGTATGCATGTGTTTTTGTTTGGATAGTTCATTGGGTTTGTTATGGTTTTCCTATTCTTTATTAACTAATATTTGGTTTTTGTTATATTATACGTATTATTTATTGTTGTAAGCCACCCTGAGTCCCATTGGGATTGGGTGGCATAGAAGTCAAATTAATTAAATTAAATTAAATTAAATTTCCAATGCTCCCTGACAACTTTTCAAAAGTCAATGGAAAATCAACCATGAATTTCAAATCTCCTTGCAACATTCCCAACAGCAAAGTCATGGCTTATGAGAACCTTGTAGGAAAAAAAGTAAATGGGGAGATGGCAGCGAAAGTCACAAGCTGTTTGACTTTACCCACCTCCTCTGTACTTGTTCCACATCACACACTTGCATAACCACTCCCTCCCTCCCTCACCTGCAGCAGCATTTACCTGCCTGCTGGCTTTGGATTGAAACTTCCCACTAGCTTCATGATTCTCATTTAAGTCAATAGCAAAGCCTGTGTTTATTCTGTTTAGGTAAGGAAATATCTTTGAAACAATGGCCCAATGGGTCATGGGTTGTCTAGTTTTTTATTAAAATTCACTAATCATATATTCCTACAATGTACATTTAATTTTCAAATTTTGTTGCATGGGTATACTGTGTGTATACATACAATGACAATAAAGTATTTATTTAATGAGCTTTGTACATGTTAACTTTTGTAAGGATGGGCTACCAAAGTTTTTACTACCACACTGTGGGTATGCTTATGCAGGATGCCCTGTATTTTCTTTCAACATCTTTCAACCCAAATTGGGTGCTCTGGGGTGGAGCTCATCACTGTTTCAGTGGTAGAACTCCTAAATTGTGGGAGTATGCTTTGAAATTGTGAAAAAACGTGTATCTCAAAAGTAATCCTGACAACAGTATTTAATTCAAATTGGAAACCATTCCCACATTAGTATTCAATACATGGATTTGTACCACAGCCAAAATTTGGAATTCTCTCTGTATCAAATCTATATTTTAATTTTATAGGACTTCTAAGAATAGATTTTTAGTAGTATGGAGAGAATTTACTGCAGTTCATACTTTCATTTCATGCTTTATACAGTGCAGATCATGGTTCTTGAAATACTGTATGTGTTTCCTTAAAGCTTAAAGGGATTTTCAAGTTTTAAAAATAATATAACATTTCAATTATTCACAATTAATTAATGATATGCAAGAAAATTATACTCCATATGACATTAGTAAATCCCTTATTTACTCATTTGTACCCTAGCCTTTTAACACTTTCTTTTGTAATTTCTTCTTTCCTGATTTACACACACACACACACACACACCCCTAATATATACAAATCTGCAATAGAATAAAGTAATGAATATTGCTTTCTATCACAGTTTATGCAAATTTTATGTCTAAACAAATATGCTAGAATAAATTTATGTGCTAATAATTTTTTGAACTTATTTTACAAGTTAAAACTTAAGAGTTCAGTACTGCATAGGAAATATGTTCTAAATCTTTAGTTGATCTTGTTTTGTTTTATTTTTTTTCTATAAACAAAGAGCCTAGTTATTAAAATGAATGTGAATGGAATATTTCAGAAACTCTATTAGACTTGATAAATTAATTTTGTTCCATGGAGAAGCATCATACAGATCCAAGGACCCAAAACAGCCCAGGTAGCTGTACATAGGTCCTAGATTCTTGGATTTTGCTGTGTTAGACTAAACTAATCTGCACAATTTAGAGGAAAAGTACCTGCAAACAAATTGAATGTTTCTAAGTGCAAATTGGATTTTCAATAGCTCTAGATTTAAAGTGTCATTATAGTAAAACAAAATTATTTTAAGATCTCTACCTCTAGAATACCAATTTATTTAAGCTTCTACATTTATATTATTGTTTGCTTTTCCCTATATGTTGATGAGAGATATATCAAGAGGGAGAGATAAGCATAAAAGATCAGAGAGATAGGAAAGAATTAAACAAGACTTTGTTTGAATTTAGTGGTTTCTAAGGTTGAGATAAGCATTTCAATTTCTAGGGCTATAAAACCCAATTTGGGCAGCCATGCCCTTTGGAAGGTTCATGCAGTTGCTTTAAAGGTAGTTCTTTCTCTCTCTGTGTATTCCTGTGCATACACAAAAAATTAGGGCAGCCCAGAATAGACCTGCTGTTTGCTACCCAAAAAATTCAGAATATTCACCTTTTATTACATCAGGAGTGTCAAACTGGTGCCCTGTGGGCCGAATGCATGGCACACAGGCCACGCCTATGCCCACGTCAGCTCCATGAAGGGGAAAAAAATATAGTGATATGTCACATGATGGCAATGTGACCCAGCAAGTTTGACACCCCTGCGCTACAGTGTTCAGTCTTTTAGTTCATGTAAGCCTAACCCAAAAGGAGAGCATTCAAGGATAAGCACATTAAATCTGCTGTTCTTTCTACCTTCTACATATGACAGATAACCAGAGGAGGAGCTCCTTTGCCTTGGCAACTTTAAAATCTGAGTAAAGCTTTTGGAATTTACTTCAAAACAGTAAGTATCTTGTTTTCTTAGGAATAGATTAATTAATTAAGGCTAAGAGACTAAAGCTAAGGCTGAGATGGCCCTTTGAAAACATACTTTAGTAGACTTATTTGGGGGGAGGTAGGATTGCCTTGGTACATGTTGTGATGTCAGTTGCAATAACTAATAAAAACTAATAATAAATAAATAAATAAATAAATAAATAAATAAATAAGCAAGCAAGCAAGCAAGCAAGCAAGCAAGCAAACAAACAAACAAACAAACAAACAAACAAATAAATGGTCACTGTAACATCATTGCCAAAAAGAACTTAAGAATTGTTAATCTAATTTTGCAAAGCTACTCCTCTGGTAACATTGTCTTGCTCACCAGGGCAAACAAAACCTTTGCCAGACCAATTCTCAAATATAGCTTGTCTGCCTGGAATCGACATTGTATCCACACTGCTTCTTCAGGTTGATGTTCATGCTTATGCCCGTATCTTGCACATGTTTGAGAAACTAATAAAAATAAACAAACAAACAAACAAACAAATAAATGTTGTAACATAGAGACATTGTGAGAACTTAAAGTGGTGTATGGCTTTCGCAGCAATAACTGAATTCAAGAAGGAAGGTCAGACAGGCATCAGTAAAACCAGGGCACTGGCTCTCAACAAATTCCTGAGGACACTAAATTGCGTGTGATATCAAACCTTGCCTTTTTGGAACACATCTTAGAATGGACATTCTTTGGGAGAAGAATTTTTTTAGCCTTTCATAATGAACTGCAAATATCCTCATCCCAAATTCTTGACAGATGGTGAAATTTCATGGATTCCACTGATCCTAAGAAATCTCATGAGTTTCAAATAGTTGCCCTGTACATTTAAATATTTAAAATTTAGGTAGGAAATGAGCATGTGAGTTGGAGTGGAATCACTGCTCCCAAAGTGTAGGCATCATGTTACTAACCTCAGTTTTCTTGGGCAAAGTAAGAAGTTGAGTACTGAATGATTTCAGCTATGATAGGTATTGCAATAGTCTGGCAAAATGGAATAATTTCAACAACTTCTTATTTTGCACATACAGCCTTCATACTCATACATTATTTTTAGCTAAATAGTTCAAACTATCTGTATTTAGTGTGAAGAAGACAATGTTCAGGATACACTGGGCTAATATTCTGTGACATTTACAACTACTGGTGTCAGAACAATGATCCTTTAATTCACATGATGTTATGATAGCTGACAATCATTCTACCTTTTATAAGATCCTGTCAGATTATATGAATACCAGACTACATCTGAACCTGAGTAGTCTCCCCTCGCCCCCACTTCATGGTTGAACTTTGTAAGTAAAATTTTCAAATATGTTAAGGTTGTCCTATATTTCAAAATGTATTTTATCTTTTTTCTCTCTTTCCTCTTTAATATAATTTCAGAAGTAGGTTTTCAGATCTATACTGTTTGCTTTCTGGTTTCTTTTCAAAAATCAGGCTCATCAACTACTTTATTGACGTTTTTGGGTTCCCTCAATCTGAGGTTTGGTTATCTGTTTCCAAGGCTAAACACGCAAAGTGTAAAATAAAATTATGATTTGCATTCTGAGTGTATATCAGTGTATGCATGTAGTCCTGCTTAGTGAGTTGTGGGCAATTATTTTGGTTTGGAATCTATTTCAAATATATTAATTATTTTAGTCTACTTAAAATGTTTTGGAGGGCTTTGGCTATTTTGTGTGTTATGGTGATGTCATGTGTCTGTGGATTGTTTCCGAGATATTTTTGATGTATAGCAGTGTTACCCTTTTGATAGCTTATATCAATTGTGATGTAGTCGAGTGACTGATCAGGTTCATTTTGATTGTGTATCTGTTTTGTTGGAAGATACTATAAATCTCTTTGTTTTTTGTTTTTTCTTCTGGTGTTTTGGGTTGCGGCAATGAGTCGCCTCGAGAAGGGAGGCATAGAAATCAAATAAATAAATGAATGAATGAATGAATGAATAAATAATGTGTTTGTGCTCATTTGAATAATGTTCTTACACAGCTCCTCTTGTGGAAAGTTGAGTTGTTAATTTGATATTGGAACCCAGGTGAAATCTAAAATGCTAGTTCCTCAAAACGTGGTATTCAGACAAGTTAACCATCAATAGACACATAAAAATCAATCATATTTACACACCCTTCCAATCAGACAAGAAAAAGCTAGGAAGGAAACAAAAAGACTAGAACACATCCTCCTCAGAAGCCATCATTCAGATAAACAGGGATTAACAGCAGACAAACAATGAAGCAGAAAACAACGGCCTAATCCATGTATTACTAAGGAGAAAATCCCATTACTACCAACACAGGAGGGCAAACTACTATTTCTTAGAATCTCTTGGATTAACAGAGGGGGATTGGGGCCGAAAGGAGAAAGGAAACACTATGCTTTCTCCCATATACCAGGTGATTTCACAGAAACACACATACACACGCACACATACATATGCTGTATACATACTACTAGGACATTCATAGAGACGCACACAACACTATAAACACACATACACACTACTATGACATATACATACACACATATACAACACACACACACACACACACACATAGGGCCACCATCAGGAATTTTGGGGCCCCATACAACCTAAGTGTCTGTCCGCCCCCCGCCATTTTAAAACTACTTTATTTTGCGACATACCAATTATGTATTAACACCCCCCCCCCATTTTTCAATTTGGCCGGGCCCCTGACGCCAGTAGCAGTAATACTGGCCTATCGGCGGCCCTGCACACACACAGAAATGTACGCTCTACAATATATGTCAGAAAGTATGAAATAGGGTCATCTGACCTAGATTATTGTGAGTGCATATAAAAATAGAAATTCACATGTTGGCGTTAGTCATATGCTTTGTTCTAGTGAACAGTGATAATGGATGAATCAGAAATGAATTGGGGAGGTGCAATGTTCAGAATTAATATAATTCAGGATGTCGAAAAGAGAAAATGATTCTGTAAGATGCCAAAATTGGAAAAATAGGAGTGAGATGGGAGGCTGTCAGAAGAAAATGGGTTATTTGGATGGCCAATAATAAAAAAATAGTGGTTCCTGTTTGATGAACATCTTTTTAGAAAAGAAGCAGGCTTGTTTTGAATACGTAATTCAAACATAAATCTATTAATGTATATACATGGCAAAAATTAATATAAAACCAGAAGCTTGATTGATTTTTTTTTGTTTATAATTAAGAATTGAAATACAAAGAAGATGAAAGGTGCTAAATGTAGAATCGTCTATTTTTAACTGTGTTAACAGTGGGTCTTGGGGGAAATGGAGCACGGAAGAAACATCCCAAGAAAATAAATAGAAGATGGGCATTGGTAAAGTTAATCTGGAGTCTCCTTGTAACAATATATAATTATATTATATATTGTCGGTTGGCGGGCCCCAGGGGAAGAGCCTTCTCTGGGGCGGCCCCGACTCTCTGGAACCAGCTCCCCCCAGAGATTAGAACTGCCCCTACTCTCCTTGCCTTTCGTAAGCTCCTTAAAACCCACCTTTGTCATCAGGCTTGGGGGAACTGAGACATCTCCCCCGGGCATATACAATTTATGCATGGTATGTTTGTATGTAGCTTTGCTTAGTAATGGGTTTTTTAAAAATATTTTAAATTATAATTATTAGATTTGTCATGAACTGTTTTATTGTGTTGTGAGCCACCCCGAGTCTGCGGAGAAGGGCGGCATACAAATCTAATAAATAAATAAATAAAATAAATAAATAAATAAATTATGCAGAACCAAAGAAATATGCTAAAAAATATGGAAAGGGGTGTTTAGTGGACAATGAAATGAAAGAGGGTGTGCATGATTACCTTATTTTTCAGAGTATAAAATGGACCATTTTTCCTCTAAAAGAGGCTGAAAATTTGGGTGTGTCTTATACTCCAAATGTAGCTTTTCTAACCTTTTTATTTTCCAGCCCTTACAAGGGGCTAACAATCTTCCCAGCTTGCAGGCTTGCTTTAATTGCTACTCAAAAGTTTATTTTCCAGCCCTAAGTCTTTGCAGGGTTGTTTTCATTGCTATTCCCTCCAAAAAAGCCCTAACCAGGGGATAAAATGATGTACTGAAAGTGATCAGACTAAGGACGCTAGCGAGATGAATATCTGGTAGGTAGATTTTTTCCCCCTATTTTCCTCCCCTCTTATACTCCAGAAAATATGGGTATATACAGCCAATTGCCTATGCCTTATCTGAAGCCTAATTTAAGTAACTGAAATAAACAAAAGCAGACATAAAAATTATAAAAAGGTAGTCCAAATGAAATAAGAGAATATGGGGAAACTGACATTGGTGTACCTATCTTTGTGCTTGCTAGTAATATATTATATCTGATAATAACTGATACAAATATAGGATCAAAATGTGGTCCTGCCCTAAAGGCTGAATCTCCTTAATTAGCTTTCCTTAGCCAGCTGGTCTCTGGGTATGCTGAAAGCGCAATTCCCAGCTAAAGTGATCATTGTGGTGCCAACATGCTATAGAGAATGTTAAGCTGCAAGAGGTTAATCTATATCTACCAAGAAGGAAGAAGACTGATGTGAAAATTTCTCTCAGGCAATTGTTACTCCATTAAAAATCTCTTTATAAGAAACCTCCAGGAACCTCATGCCACCCATATAGCTTGAGATATTGTCCTGTTTTCCAGAAATGGAGTGCTTTGTCTTTGAACCATTTGGGTGGGTGGAGAATTGCACCAATGTGTAACAATGAAACTGCAACTACAGTAGTACAGTGATCCCTCGAGTATCGCGAAGGTAATGTTCCAAGACCCCTCGCGATACTCGATTTTTCGCAATGTAGTGGTGCGGAAGTAAAAGCACCATATGCGCATGTGCGCCCTTTTTTCTATGGCCGCGCATGCGTAGATGGTGGAGTTTGCGTTCCCCGCCACCCACGCAAAGGGGAAACCCCGATTCGGCTCCTCGCTGCTGCTGCGCTACCCAGCAGATCAGCTGCTGGCCGGCGGAAGGAACCTTCCCTGGGTCTTCCGCCTCTTGCTGGCGGGCGGGCGAGCGGCAGGCATCAGCGAGGAGCCGGGGTTTCCCCTTTGCGTGGGCGGCCGGGAAGACCCGGGTTGGTGGTTCGGGGGGGTCCTGGGAAGCCCCCCAGGCCGGCTGCGACCTTTTAAAACAGATGCGCCGCTTCCCAGCTGAGTTCTGAAGCCAAACGCCAAAGGCAAACTTCCGCGTTTGCCTTCAGGACTCAGCTGGGAAGCGGCGCGCCTGTTTTAAAAGGTCGCAGCCAGCCTGGGGGGCTTCCCAGGCCCCCCTGAACCCGGGTTGGGGGTTGGGGGGGGGCTGGGAAGCCCCCCAGGCCGGCTGCGACCTTTTAAAACAGCCGCGCCGCTTCCCAGCTGACTCCCGAAGCCAAACGCGGAAGTGGTTTTTTTTTTAATTAATATTTTTTTAAAAATCGCGATATAGCGTTTCGCGAAGATCGAGATTGCGAAACTCGAGGGATCACTGTACCTCTAGATATGAGTTTAATTCGTTCCAGAAGGGAGCTTGTATGTCGAACAACTCGTATCTGGAACAAATGGCTTTAGACTTTGTTTTTCCCCTCCGAGATAACCAGAAGCAAGAATTCTTGCGCCATCTAGTGGGCGCTCAGCTCGTATCCCGAATTTGAGCTCAGGTCTGGAACAGAAATTTCTCTCTCCTCGTGGCTCGTAACTTGGAATACTCGCATGTGGAGCAGCTTGTATCAAGAGGTACTACTGTATTGTCAATAAAAGGCAAAAAATATATATTGGTTCTACCATGTGTTTCAATTTACTTCTGAGAGGTAGAACCAGTAATGGGCCCCACCCCGTATGGATGGGATCAGTGATCCATTAGGACTTTTTAGTGGGCTCTGGAGTTCAGTATGGGTGTGCCCGACATGTGTGTGTGCCCCCCTGCACGAGACTTTGCTTCTGCGCATGTGCCCAAAGCGAAATCCCGCACAAGGACACTTGCACAGGTGAGATTTTGACAATTTTTGCTTCTTTTTTTTTTACTTCTGCGCATCCTAACAGATTGCCATGCAGTCCTGATGGATCACATGCTCAGAAGCAAAAAGAAAGCAAAAATTTGCTTTGAGTGCATGCGCAGAAGCGAAATCTCATGTGGGGGCACACGCACATGTGTCAGGCCCATGCGTGCCCGTGCGACCCTCAGGAACCCGATACTGGTAGGAATAGCTAAGTGGAGCCCTTCACTGGGTAGAACCAGATGTTCTCTTCTGCTCTTCAATCATTAAAGATTGCTCAAACCCTCTAAAACAGATTTTAAGGGATAAATTCAAAAGATTTTCCTGAGAGAGGACGAGAACAAGAAAATCTAATTTGAATTCTCAGTTCACAAATATGATATTTTTGGATGCAGCTTCTTATTTTCTTGTTAAAAGATTTTTTTCCCTCCTTCTTGTAAAGCTGGCCATAGCGCTGAACTCTCACCTCAGTTTTTGGTTTCCTCAATTTTGCATCTATAGTTCCACTCTTCAGCTGTAGCATTGCTTTTTGCAGGAGAGGCGGAGTAACGACACGGACACAAGAGCTGGATTTAAAACTGGGTCATTTTTATTAAAATAAATTTGCATAATTTATTTAAATAAATTAGCATAATTAGCATCTATAACCTAGGGCGACCCTCAGTGGCACACTGCAAGATAGGGAGGGTGGGTGGGTGTTTGCCTCTTGACGAAGTCCGGGCGAAAAGGCCGAACTCCGAGCCTGTCAGCCCTTTTCTGGTCTGGTCTGATTTTCGGCCGAGATCTCGCGAAGCCTCGCGAGATTTCAGCCGATCCAAAATGGCGGCTACGCCATGCCTCCGTGTCTCCCGGGCCTCCTGCAAAAGGCACCGGGGGATGAAGACCACCGGCGCTATTCTCTGAGTTCTGCCAGCTCATTGGAAGATATATTCTTGCCTCAGTGGATTGTAGAGACTTGATTTCTAAGGACTTATGTGTATAACACAAGTCTATCGGTACAATAAAATCTTAGAGAGTTTATGAATATTCTAGCACAGTTATAAGTTTAATAAGTTCTATCCAAAATAAAAACTTCTATTTACTCAGATGGGAAGCCAATGAAAGTTAGATTAAGTAATGTGAAGTACATATAAGACCAAGGTGTCATCCATCCTGGAAAACCACACTGCTCCAGAGGGGAAGTAAAAGTAACATTGTACCACATATGAAAACACCATCACCGCCCTGCAAAATTATACATTTTCTTTCTGCAGCTGCGTAAGCATTCTGTTTCCAAAGAAGTGCCAAAACCTGAAATGACAGATTCTTTCAAAAAGTTAGCAATGCCTCTTTCCCTTCTCTTCCAGTTTCCTACATGAGCAGAGCCCCAGCCATTTATTGTTCTTCCCCCATGTACCAAGATAATTAGCGTCAAATGTAATTAAAAGCTGATAAATTCACCAGGTGCTAGATAGTAATTTTCTCCCAGGCTGTATGCTAGCTCCTTTCCTTCCTGTTTGTGTCAAAGGGTAATTTGCCTCTCTCGCGCCCAACTTTTTCTTCTTTTTATGTACCTACATATAGAATTGTTGTTGTGATCAAACAGCCTGGCATCATCATTATGGCAGGATTCTATTGGGTCATTAAGGTGACAGTTTTGCAATAAAATATCATGCCTGCAAGTAGTTGCACAGAAAATGATACTTCAACTGCTGTTGTTTCCTAACCTACGCATTACAAGACAAGCTGGAGTTATAAATCATCTTTCTTCTAAGTCAGTTTTAAAAGTCACCTATTCTACATTGATGCCAGTATAGATGGAATATGGAATTTATAACTTATACATGGAATCACTTGCATTAGAATACAAATAGGACTGGCTAATGTACATCTACAATGCCATTTTATCTTAGTGCCTTTGAAATCACAACTGCTTATACAAAAAATATTGTCAGGTCACAGTGTTTTGAGAAAGTTAAATCTCCTATTGGGCTCAAGCTCTCTGCAGTTAATATTTAAATATTAACTGCAGAGAGCATTTTATTAATGATGATACAACATTAATAAGTGCCTAATTAGGTCTTTTGTATCAGATATACTTATTTTTTCTCTAATATTTCCACTATTGTCCAGCAGTGGGAATTCAAGACCACTTGCTTTTAATTTCTATCTAATCCTTTTAACTGAAAGAGTGATAGACCCATCATTGGGGGTAGACTCTACAATCTTATGCAAAGCACATGCTCTGGCACTGAGCTATGGTCCATTCACTAATGAATGTATCCATCTTGTAATGTTTTCATGAATTGCAAATCGAATTCACTTTCTTCTAAAGTTGTTCTCCAGCTCCTAATTAAAATAGATCCTGAACATGATTATCCAGTGTTTAGGAGACCAAAACCATTACACTGCTTTGTAGGCACATGAGTGGAATTTCTTTAGATGGATTATTTAATTTCAGAGAAACTGCAATTGATTTCAGAAAATTATAGCTCATATTTATATTTTTTTTCTTGCAAATTACTGTGGCTTTCTACCTAAATCTAAGCCTCTTGTTCACCTGTTCATATTGCCAAGTTACTGTCTACCATGGAAAACTGTAATAAAGTGTTAAAATGATGAAATTAAATTTCAAAATGCAAACAGTGACAAAATAAAGTCAAATATATGTCCCAAATACTAAGTCTATATATCTTCATATTAAAAACTGGGAGATACCTTCCAGATTACCTTTTTTTCCCTTTTTTGCAAGAGCATACTAAGGTAGTTCTTCAATACTGAAGTATAAAATTTACTATAATTAGCTTTAACATGATGATGATGTCGCTTCAGATCTGATTCCAGAGTTACTGGACTAGCATTCCACATTTTCCAATCTTGTGCAACTTTTTCCAATGTTTTATGTCTGGTTGTTTTTGGCTTTGTAGGCTTTGTCTAACTTTAACATAGTGATTTACAAAGTAGAATAAATTGTTATTGGATTTCTGCATGTTCACTTGATTTTGTATACATCCTGGTACAGTGTTGGCGAACCTTTTTTGGTTCATGTGTCAAAAATGGGTGTGTGTGTATGCTAGCATGCATGCACATGCCCACATCCTTTCCCTCCCCTGTGCATGCGCACCCCCTGCCAGCCCTGCACATGTGCACAATCCTCCTCATCCCAGCCCATGCTCACAGGCCTCAGTGAAGCCTGGGATGTGAAAAAACGGCCAAATGGCCAAACTGCAAGTTTGGAAAAATTGACTTCTGGGGCTTCAGGAAGTTTCCCTGAACCCTCCGGAGTGCAAAAAACAGCACAATGGGCAAACCAAAAGTGCATTTTCTCAACTTCCAGCTTGTCCATTTGGTGGTTTCTTTTCTCTGAAGCATCCATAGGGTGAAACAGCCTTTCCCAAGGCTGAAAATCAGGTGGCCAGTGTGCACAAACGCGCTGGAGCTTACATAGGATAACATCTCGTATGCCCTCTGATATGGCTCTGTGTGCCATCTGTGGCACACGTGCCATAGGTTTGCCATCATGACCCTAGTATGTATTCAGTGTCAAGATTAGAACTCATTAATCACAGCCTGCGTGAGCTGCAATGAATCTAATCCGGAGGTCAATGGATGAAATAAGAGAAAAGCTTCAAAACGAAGTTACTTTTATTAATAGAAAACAATAAAATCCATTTTGCCTGATCACAGGCTTTCACGCACGTCTACATGGCTAGAAAGTTTTTAGCAAGATGGAGATTTTCTCCTTCTTCCCCAAACAGAGAGGAAGTGACTAGACAGGATTTACATAATAATGGGCGGAGCTAAATTAACATACGTGAGTTTACTATTTAATTACTGAATGTCTCTGAATGTCTCTGGGGCTGTCAATACACAGCGTGACATTCAGGTCAACCATCATCACATTCTGCTTAATTTGAACATTCCCCTACCCCACTTTGAAGTAACTATTTCACTGCAGGTATAGAAAACCACTTTAAATACTAACTTTGTGTTTTCAAAATGTAGTGTGCTTAATCCAAGTGATAAGCAGATAGCAACTTTATCTATTCTTGACTCTCAGGAAAGATTTCTGACTCTTTCCCACTCTTATTGTTGGGATGGTAAACCTGGAAGCCCATTATATCTACCTACTTCTCATTATTCACATTCTTGAAGAAATTATGGGTTATGATAGGCAATGCCCATCACTTTTACTCGTTTAATGTGGCTTTGGCAGTGGCATTAATGTTTGGTTTTATATCCATTTTTACTGAAGCATTTAGTAGCCGTTGCCTGCCTCATAGACTTCTTTCAAAAGCAAAATTTTACATATTAGGATGGCAGGCAGATTATGGACTTTTTTATTCTTCCTATCCCGTGGTCCTGCAGATAAAGTTCCAATCTTCATTATATTGGCGCCTGTGGAATTGTGATTAAAAAATCTAATGTCCCTTGCTGTGGCCCAATCAGGCAAAGACAGTTAACAGAAGCAATAATATGTTAATTATATTAATATACCATTAATATAGTACATTACTATATCATAAAAACATGAGATTGATGATCCTCAGTTTATTACTTGAAATGGAAGAAAGTTATGCACAAACAAGTTATAGTTTTACTCATCTTCGGGGATGTTCCTTAAGTTTCATAAAAGCATTTATTTAACTTGTTAAAAAAAGAACAACTGGATTTATTATTGAATGTGCTTTCTTGTAGACATGGTTGTAAGGGTCCACTGGATAAGCTATGATTAATTTTCAATTATAGGCCTGGGATTTTAGAATATATGGATTCATCACAGCTTTTTTGATTTATATCCATTCTCTTTCATTTTATTATAATTGTTGTCAGGATTCCAAATAATATCCAAATTTAAATTAAAATTAAAATATTCCTCAGAGTTCCAATTTATTAGCAGAGCCTTGTTGGCACCTCTGGGAGAAACCTGAATCTGAAATCCTGGGGTTTCCCCACCCAGTTGAAAGATTAAGGCCTTGCCCCCAATCCCCCAAGCCCATCATGTTGACCAATCTTCAACTGCTAACCTGGCAGAATCCACCCATCTCCTTCTGTGCAGGAGTGTGAAAACAAAAAATGAACTTGACTATCTAGAAATAATTTGTTATGGCTACATGCAGACATCCCTCATGCAATTCCCCCTCCCAAATTCCCACAGTAAAGAATACATATTAAAATAGTATAAACTGTGTGAGGCCAAAGACCCCAACTAAAATGGCTTCAGCCTGACAATTGTTTTATTAGCCTAACAATTGAAAATCCTGCCTTTCTAAGCCCTGATCAGAAATTTGTGATCCTGCTCATAGATCATGCTGAAATATCTTAATCCATCTTTTTCCAATTCTTGTCTTATCTATCCTGGGCAGACTTGTGAAATATTCTGTTTCCCAATCATTGTGGCCCTGGCTAGATCATGTTCTTCTTTTGATTACTACCATAAGAACAGTCTCTTTGTTACTAGCACTCTCATCTATGGGCTTTTTGACATATCTCAACTAGAATGTTTTCTACATACTGTTTTCTGTGTATGCTTTGTGCCTGTGGTGAGTTGTATTAGAAAATCTTTTTTTCCCTAATGTGCTCACTTTAGAGTGGGATTGTCTATAAAATTAATAAAATATCACTACTGGCTGAGCTGAGTGTGAACAATACAGAATTTCAAATCTTACTATGTTATCCTGGAAACAGGATAACAAAAAATAGTTTTATATTTATGCAATATAGCATTTGGAGAATATTTTAATGAGGAATTCCAAAGATTTTTAGCAAATCAATGGCAAAGAAGATAGAGGATCTGCAAATATATTTTTAGGAAAGGGGCAAAAATGAGGGTGAAAATTAAAAACAAAATAGTTCTAATTTCTTAAAATCTAAAGTTCTTCAGGGAGAATTTGGATCACCCAAAAGGGGAAAAAACCCAACACCCTTGTAATTGAAGGCCAAGCAGGAAAGAAACAAGGAAGGGATGAATTTTGATGCTTTCTGGGGCCTTTGGAGACTTTTTTTTAAAAAGTACAAAACATTGCTATCTCAGATGAAAATTAATCTAGTCAAATGGCCTCTGTTTTTTATAAGTGGTTGAGAAGATTAGAGCTACTCAGTCTTCAGCTTTTTCTTTCCAGACTGGGATTACTTGATTTTTTAAAATGAAAATTACATTCATTCATTCATTCATTCATTCATTCATTCATTCATTCATTCATTCATTCATTCATTGAAATTTGTATGCCGCCCACTCCCAAAGGACACAGGGCGGCTTGTAATTGAAGTATGACCACAATTGAAGCTAAAATATCTGTTGCTAAGCAAGACAGTTGTTAAATGAGTTTTGCTCCATTTTATGACTTTTCCTGCCACAGTTGTTAAGCGAATCACTGCAGTTGATAAGTTAGTAACATAATTGTTAGTAACACGGCTTCTCCAAAGACTTTGCTTCTCAGAAGGTTGCAAAAGGGGATCACATGATGCTGGGACAATGCAGCTGTCATAAATATGAGTCATTTGCCAAGCATATGAATAAGGGGTGAGCTCCTCCCATTTTGGACCAGATCGGCTGAACCATTAGTGACCTGCTGGTGACATGAAAATGGTGTTACGGATTCAATTCATACAGTGCTGGACTATGGGCACTGCCATCTTTTTTTTCTTTTTTTTTTGAAATTTTGGCAGAATTTTACATGTTTGGATGGTTTTTTTCTTTCTCTGCTTCAAAAAGAGCCCTCCCTCCCACTCCTGGGCTAATACTCACCTTTATTTCTTCACCCAAAACCCAGCTAATGAGCTCCTCAGCTATGTTTCAGGCTGTATCTTGCTATGGAGCATGTGTGAAAGTGAAAATTTATGTGGGGATGCACACAAAAAGTGCAAACCGGCAGCAAAGGTATGTAGAAACCACACTGATCTGAATTATGATTACATGACCACGGGGAGGCTGCAATGGTTCTAAATGTGAAAAATAGTCATAAGTCACCTTTTTAATGCCGTTGTAACTTTGAACGGTCACTAAATGAATTGCTGTAAGTCAAGGGCTACCTTTACAGAAGAAGGGTCAGTAAGATAAGGACAGAACCTAGTTCCGATTATTTTCTTCAAAGTTAGAACCATGTCTTGAAATGAGATAAATGAGTAGTTCTAGGAACCCAGGATGATAGATTGACATATTTTTTGTGAACCTCACTGTACATATTTGAGCAAATATGTAATACTTTCCAGGAATCTTTGGATTAGCAAACTTTAAAAGTTGGCTGAAAAGCCTACACCAGTGATGGCAAACCTATGGCACAGGTGCCACAGGTGGCACGCGGAGCCATATCTGCTGGCATGTGAGCTGTTTGCATGTGTTTGCCAGCCAGCTTAATTTTGGCTTGCACAGAAGCTCTGAAAGGGTGGTTTTAGCTTCTGGAGAGCCTCTGGGGGAGTGGGGAAGGGCATTTTTACTCTCCTCCAGCTCCAGGGAAGCCTTTGGAGCCTGGAGAGGGCGAAACACAAGCCTACTGGGCCCACCAGAAGTTGGGAAACAGGCTGTTTCTAGCCTCCAAAATGCTTCCGGGGGGTGGGGGAAGCCCACCCCCTAGGCATTGAATGATGGGTGTCGGCACTCACACATGCTTGATAGCACATGCCTATGCTCTTTCAGCACCCGAGGAAAAAAAGGTTCACCATCACTGGCTTATACTGATATAATATTTCACATTTATGGCAATTTGACACTTTTTTACTCAGAAGTCAGGGAGCCAAACATCCTCATCTGTTTTGGGAGATATATTCTTGAATGAAAAAAATGGTCAGAAAGCTTTAACTCTGAAATGACCTAGATGAAATTTGCATAGAGAGTGGTGCTGCGTTATTAAAAATACTCTATTTACATTACCCAAAGATTAATTAGTTTGAGTTAGATCAAGTTATTATTAAAACATTTGGGCAGCAGAAGCATATGAAGAATATAAAATACAGGAAATCTCTCTGTATGTTACTTTATTTTACTTTAACTGCCCAAGCAAAGACACTCAAAGTAGCCTTGTCGGTCTATTAAAAATATATGAGTTAGTCATTCAGAATGGCATATGTTTAAAAAGTGCATTGAGGGCAGTTGCACCTGATAATGTCCAATTATGTTTGCTGCATATTTTCAGAGCCTCATCACCTTCTGATACAGGAACATTTATCACTAGAATTCAGCATTCATTAATGCTTCCTTTAAAGTCAATAGAAAGGAACATTTTGCAAAGCACCAAAAAGCCATTTAACTATTGCATTAGACATAGAAATAGCATAATCAGACATTAAATTAGGGTTTAATTTAAAATGTGTTTGCATTTTGTCATGCTCTAAAGAAAGAGTGCAAAAAATAATAATAATAATAATTGCAGCCCATAATGGATAGATCCAACTATTTGTCCTCTTTGCATTTCTAGGATGTTTGGGCAATTTTTAAGAAACACTATGGTTGCATCAAGCCTTAATTTTGCTTAAGGAACCTGTTTTAGTTTTTAAAATTCCTGTAATGAATTTTAAAATGGGATTTGCCCCACCTACTTTTAGAGTGCAATATTCACTGGAGGTCCTCAAACAGAGTCTGAATTAACCTGTCAGAGTTACTGGAGTAGATCTCATAGTAATCTGGAGATTAGACTGGATGAGCATTAAACTCACTTGATCTGCAAAACCTAGTACAATTCTCAGTCTTAAGAAGCTGAGCACTCCTGCCTTAAAGCCTATTTTTCAACATTAACAATTTTAATATGCATAGACTTCAACTCCCAGAATACCCCTAGGAGTTGAAGTCCACACATCTTAAAATTGCAAATGTTGAGAAATCTACCCTGGAGCTTAAGAACAGAGGTCTTCAAACTTGGCAATTTTAAGACTTGGGGACTTCAACTCCCTGAATTCTCTAGCCAATATGGCTGGCTGGAGAATTCTGGGAGTTGAAGTTCACAAATCTTAGAAAAGGAAATTAGAAATCTCCAATCTGTCATCCCAAATGTGCTTTTTTTCTAAAGACAATAGGACTTGGTTTGTTTTTCTTTGAAAATGTTTCACTTCTCATCCAAGAAGCTTCCTGTGTTCTGATAGTGAATGAAAGAATTTATAGTCCTTGCAATCAACTGGTTATCTGCTCTCTGAGTGTAATTAAAGTAAATTACAGATAAAACTTTCAGGTTTATCTGTATCCTCAGTATAAGAAAACTCTGAGGCCTAGAATGTAATTGCTAAGGCCCTATAGCCTAATTGGCATCAGAAAACCCTGTTTTTGTAAGTAAGTAAGTAAGTCAGTCAGTCAGTCAATCAATCAATCAATCAATCAAACAAACAAACAAACAAACAAACAAACAAACAAACAAACAAACAAATATATTTTTGTAAAAACAGGCCTGTTCCTGCAATTTCTAGAAAAGGGGAAGATGTACTTCCAGGAAATATTTTATTTATAATATTTTATATTATATTAGACAAATATGATTATACCAAGAATTGTGCAAGTGACCTTTAGAAAGGATAAACAAGAAATGTGGAAATCATGAAAAATACCAATTAAGGAGTAATTGTTAAAATTGGGAAAGTCCCCAAAGGAAAGTTTAGAAATATCCAAAGAAGGGGGGGGGGGGGTGTGCAGTGAAAGTATTGTGATAACAGTCCAAAAATGGAAATGAAGAGGAATAGTTGCGGGTGTGAATAAGAAATTAACAAGTCTATAAAATGATGAGTTCTGTATTAAACAAATCACCCCAGGAAAAAACGGCATGTTGGCCATTATTTTTTTGGGGTCCTGCTGTGCATACCGGTCTATTTTATTTTGTTAAAAATAAAAGTTTTTTTCCCTTTTATTCTCCTGGTTTCCTGGAATTTGTCTTGCACTCAGAGCTCCCTGAATCAGAGTGCAAATGGGAATGGAACCTTCTTGGGACTTCTTGGATGAGAAACGAAACATTTTCAAAGAAAAAACCAAGAAAGTCATGTTGAAAGTCCTTATGAAAAAAGCACCTTTGGAAGAACTTTCACCTAAATGATTAATTTAAGACATTTCCTTAGACATTTCTCCGATTTGTCATGACTAAAGTGATGGTTGATGATCCAACTCAGTTGATCCAGAATGAGTGTTTCGGAATATTTAATTTCTTCACTTTTACTGCAGCACTGTATTAGATAACATATGCCTATGTTGTTCAGTAAATGAAAACTGACTCTGAGAAATAATAACAATTCACTCAAATATTCACATGAAAATTGTGACTAAACAACAATCTACTGGTTTTCCCGATTCAGTTTTCCATCTGTAAAATGGGGGTATCTATGAACTGTTATCTAAAAGTTAGCTGAACCGCAGCAACATAAATTTCAAAAAGGTTATCTAACACAATTATTCATATGATGCTCTAAAGTTACAAATGGTACTCTTTATTAGTGTAAAACTGAGGAGGAAAGGGAGCATATTTCTTCGAAACAATTATTGGAACATTTAGGAGCAACTGAGAGCTAGATCCAGCCAAAAGAAAAATGGAAGCGGGAGCAAATTTCCATAGCAGAATTTGAAACCCGGCAAATAGGGATTTATAATAGATAAAATAATAAAGCTGAAAGTCTGGTGAGAGCTGCACTAATGGATATTAAGTGATTTGTGATGCTGTCACTTGCAAACACAGCTGTAAATAGAGGAGAAACAGAACAAAGAGAAAGGAAAGAGTTGGTGTGATTTAGGGGAGCCTAATGAAAAATGGGCTGAATGTTCCTTCCTGGGCTGGGGCATTTAAAGAAAAAGAGGTGCAGCATCCATTCACATCTTTGATGTACTCCTTTGCACTAAGTCAGATTTAGCTCATCAATTAAGTGTTAAGACACAGGAGAAGGGCATTTTCCTACCCCCCTTGGATTCTTTGCAGATTGAATAGTTTGATATACTGTTGGCAACTCAGCTATGATCTCTCAGCTATTGCATCAAAAGCAGTGAGGCAGAAAGTTAATAAACAGAGCCTGTCTTCATTGCCCCCACCTGGGTATTGCTCTTCTCTTCTCCTTCCTAATACCCATACCCAAGCTTTCAAATTTATATTTTTCTTTTATGTACACTGAGAGCATCTGCACCAAGACGAATTCCTTGTGTGTCCAATCACACTTGGCCAATAAAGAATTCTATTCTATTCTATTCTATTCTATTCTTTGTGGCTTTACCATTTCATGTCTTTTCACTTCCTTTTTCCGCACCATCCTTTCCTTTTCTCCAATTTATATTTCCTCCTAAGATTTATTTGCAGTGTACACTCGTTGTATTACAATGTATTATTATTTTATAGTATTATTTTCATCATCATTTATCCCTGCTGTTCTAGTATGTTGCTTCAGAATGTGCCCTTGAATACTTTTCTTGGTACCTACCAATGTCCAGTTAACTATTTCCTTTTGTGACCCCCCCCCCCCTCAAAAATAAACTCCCACTCTGTGTGCACCAATTTACTTGCTCTGCAAACTAAGAATACAATGGAAAGCAATTTCCTGCATAGGCGCAGTCTCCGGTATCATACATACCTCCAGGTATGATTTGATCCCAATAAGCTCCATCAATATTTCTGGAAAGTAAAAAAAAGTAGACATCTAAAAATCAGTGCTTAGACTACGTACATAAATAATGGTCAGGGATACAACATATAGTAAGAAGTATCATATGGCCATTATAGCTAAAAGCGCTCAACATATTTCTTTGGCTTATCTATAGTTTAAGTCAACTATGTGATTAACTATTCACCTAATCAGAGGTGGGTTCTAACATCTCACCACCAGTTTGCTTCCTCCTATACCGCATAGCTGCACATGCATCGTGCATCACATGGCCACTTTGCACATGTGCATGTGCAGTGCTGAAAACTCAAGCAAAAAATAATCTTTAAAAAAGCAAAAACCAAGATGGTGGTTCATGTACAGTGCCAAAAACCTAGCTTCTGCACATTTGCAAAAGCAAAAACAAGCCAATATATATATAAAAATCCCCCCTCCCCAAAAAATTGTTTTAAAAAAGATGGCAATGTCCATAGACCAGCACCCACAGAACTGGCTCCATGACATTACCACCAGTTTACTACTGGTTCTATAGAATGAGTGAGAGCCAGGAGAAACCCACCTCTACATCTAATCACGATTAGTTTCATTTTATTCATTTTTGCTTCTCTTTCATCTGTACAATATAGCCATATCATTACTTCTTTAGTCCTAACGTTAGTGGTAAATTCCATTCCTATCATTAGATTTTAGGGTTAAAGTTTCACAGCTTTGTGTTTCCAACTGTCCCTATACTTTATCTAGTAAAGTAAAAAATAACAGGTTAAACATTCACATTAATTTGCTGTTTGTATGGCTTTAATTCTACTATGTCATTTTATGTAGCATGCATATGGTAATGTATTTGTAATATTATGTAATTGTAATATTATGTAATATAAGTGATCTTTTATCATCTCAACTATTTCTAATGTATTGTTTTGTTTTACATCATTCTGCTTAATTGCTTATATTTTATTACATTTTAGTCTTAATTACTTCAGTATAAACATCGAATAGAGTTCTTGCAATTAGCTTTCAGTGTTATAAAGTTTTGCAATTCTGTTGTAATCCACATAATTATATTATTCTAATTCCCGGAAAGGTGGCATTATTTTGTACCTCTCTACAGTACTTGACTGAACTACTCTTACCAGACTGGACTACTTAAAATAAACACACAAAGAGAGAAAAGGAAAGATCCTTTTTTAGGGCAAATAGCTCTATTGACAGATTTTAGCCATTATAGTTAAATTGGATGTATGGAGACAAAGAAGTAAAAAAATAAAGAGTGAAAGACTCAAAACTAGGTTAATCAGCATTCACAGCATTATTAATCTTCCTATAGGGGAAACTACAATAGGATAACAAGAGCACAAAGAAGCTGTTACCCACAGACAATGTTGGCAAAATGATGTTTTTCATGAAAGGGTGGAAATGACTAAACAGCCGAACAACAAAACTCTGGTGCAAGTATAACTTTTTTTATGTTGATAAAGGAGAAAAGCATCCATCTACTCTACCTCCACAAGGGTGTGATGGCTCAGTAGTTAAAGATTCTGAACTTATCAGCTGAAAACAGTAATTATTTGGTTGGAGAACCAAGTGCCACATAACAGAGTGAGCTCTGTTTTTTGCCCCAGCTTCTGTTCACCCAACAGCTGGAAAGCCTGCAACTGCAACTAGGTAAATAGGCACAGCTGTGGTGGGAAAGTAACAATGTTTTGTCTTGCCCACACAACCATGTAAATGTTGTAGGACAATGCTGACTCCCTTAGCCTAGAAACAAAGCAGTGTCCAAAGGTTCATTCCTCCTGGTTTGGACCAGTTCAATTTGCTGGTGATGTCATGGAACCTGTTCAGTTGGTGCTGGTCCATAGACACTGCCATTTAATTTTTGCATTTTGGGGGGGGGGAAGAATTTTTTCTGGGTTTTTTTCCTTTTGTGCATGTTCAGAAGCGTATGCATCACCATCTGGTTTTCAGCTTCTTTGGGGGGGATTTTTATTTTTCAGCACTGCACATGCATGAGTGCATGAAACGTGCACAAAAACCCACGACACACACACACACAGTGCTGGATGAATCAAATCAGCAGCAAGATAACTTAGAACACACCCCTGACACCATCCCTAGAGTGAGACATGACTGAACCAGGTAAATCTTTACCTTTACTGTAGCTCCACACCTGGACAAATTCCATCCTAACCCTTCCTTTGAAAGCAGTTCTTGTAACTTTAGAGTAAGGATACCTTTATATTTTATAAAGAAAGAGCTTCCCAAACTATCATCTCCTAGCCTTGTACCATGGCAAAACTGCATAGAAATTTCTGCCAGTCAACTCCAAGAGAAGGGGAGGGAAGTGGGAAAATTCTGACTGGTGAATTATGGGAGTCTATACTTCTTAAAGTTGCTGAGATTGAGAAACAGTGGTTTGTACAAATTTATTCTGCTCAAGTGCAAATAGTCTTTTCCTTTCCAAGTCATCAAGGTTGATCCTTTTAGAAAAGGGCTATCCCCATCTTTTTATTCTATTTATACCGATGGTTTGCTACTGAGAGTTATAGGTGAACTCACTGATGATAATGATGGTTAATAACAGGCTGCACAAGCTGTTAATTAGGAGTTATGCTCTGAAGGCAGAATTACGTATGGACCCTGCTTTAGTAGTTTGGATAATAGGCCATTGGATTCAGATTGCTATAGGCATGACCATGACCCACTTTATTTCAGCTCTGAAGCAGTTTCTTGCTTAAGGAAATTAGAGGCTTTTTAGGCTTATGCTGGCCTGTAGAGGTAGGGTATAGAGAAGTAGCCTGTCAATATTTTTTTAAATAATTCTGACAGTGTGTCAGACAAACTTTTTGTCAGAGTGCTATGACATTCTCAGTCTCAATTGGAGGTGTGTCCCATTGTCAGAGCAAAAATAAAAATAAAAATGAAACCACAGGTAGCTGTTACTAAAATAAGTGCTAAAGGGAAATTAGGCCTCCAACTGCAAAGAAAGGCTCCATACAGCCTGCCCCATCCTCTCAGCAAAAGAGGCCTTATTTGGACACTATCAGCCAAGGGATTTCAGCGGGTGGGGGTGTCAAGGAGGAGACCCTTCTCTGTTGTGCCCTCCCCAGAACATCTTTTTTTAATAAAGTTTTTGTTTACAATAATAAATACTATAAATACATTTAAGTACAAATAACAGTGTAGACATGTCAAGATACAAGGAAAAAAAATAAGAATTGGGTAATTGGAAGATTAAAAAAACAAAAATTGTATGTCTAATTATGGTCTAGACCAGTGATGTTCAACTTTTTTTGAGCCGCGGCACATTTTTTACATTTACAAAATCCTGGGGCACCCCACCAACCAAAATGACACAAAGTGACACTCTAACACAGTACATATTATACATATAGTTAATAATATAGTTTCTAAATGTATTTATACTCACCTAGTGTGAAACCTGGGCCTGTTTTGATGAACACAAATGGGATATCCTGACAGGAATGGTAGTTTGGGGACCCATGTTTAATTTCCCCATGGCACACCTGACCATGTCTCACGGCACACTAGTGTGCCGCGGCACACTGGTTGAAAAACACTGGTCTAGACTATATGCATTTGACAGTAAACAGAAACAGACAAAATAAACACGCAGACAAACATACAGACAAACAAAAAGAAAGAGAAAGAAAAAAGAAAGAAGAGGAGAGGAGAGAAAGAAAGAAAGAAAGAAAGGAAAGAATGGAAAAGGCAGACGGGTGTACGGTAGATCTGTATTGGAATTATGAACTAGAAATATTCTTGGTAGCTCATTACCTTATATCTAATATTTTAAATTATAAATAAATAAGAGAAAGTGTTGAATAAATCAAAATAAGGAGATTTTAAGAAAGCTAGTCTAATTTTAACATATATCGATGTCTCATACACCCATTTAGAAAAAAAAGAGGAAGATTTGACACCAGATATGTATCTATTTAAATATATAGGGTTCTTAACATTTATTGTGCAAGTTGTTCTTTTTTTTCCTAAGCCTTAAAATGTGGCTCTGATGGTTGGCTTGGGACCTTAATGAGAGCACATTAAGCTAGAGGTTGTTGATTGAACAACAAAGAAAATTCACCACCGTATCATCCTGACTTTGGTTTAAACATTTTATTTACTTATGGTTAATCTTAATTTTAATACTTTTAATGTTCTTATATGCCTTTATACTATTATAAATCACCAAGAGTCACTCAGGACAGTGAGATGGGTGGCATATATAAACTGCATACTGTCTGAGAAGAAAAAGGCACAAAAACAGACAATTCAATATAGTAAACAGAATTATTTTGTGTCATGCTAAGTGCTTCCAGTCTCTAATCCAGGTTTCTAGACTGAATCTTAAGAAATGGAGATTTTGCATCCTTGCATGCAAAGAAATCACCAAAAATCACTGAAGTCTCACACGATGATGTTCACATGTGCGAGATTTTGGCAATTCTCACCAATTTCTTTGGTTCCGTGCATGCACAGAAGCAAAAAAAGGCTGAAAATTGCCAAAATCTCATGTGTGCAAGTGTCCTCACATGAGATTTTTTGAGTCCTACAGGATTGGGCAGCATAGAAGTCGAATAAATTAAATTAAATTATATTTCAGGGATTTTTGCCGATTTATTTGCTTTTGCGCATGTGCACAGAAGTGCATGGGGGGCATGTGCGCACTCCCAGAATGGCAATCTCAGGTGTACCATGGGCAGCCCAACCCTGGATGGAAGGCTGACATTTATGTTAAGCCAGATGGATCTATCATAGCACAATGAGCCTCAATCATCAGAAGAACAATCTGGATGCCGCAGCAACTCTTTGGGTTTTCTATGGGAAATATAGAAAACTGATCAGCAGTAGAAAGAGAATGTTAGTCTAAGACAAGATTGGCTGAACAAGACAATGTGTATGTTTGCAATTATGCTTATCAGTCACCATATGCCTCTGGCATCTATTAATGGCATCATGGTGGATGGATCCGTGCCTAATTCCTATTTGTAATTAGTTCTAATGCTTGCAAATTGTTTCAGTAAAAACAACACACGTGGCCTTCAATGGGCTGCATCAAAGCTGCTCCCAATGCTCATTGCTTCTCTTTGGCAACCATGGGCTGGTTGGAGGCACTAAGCTCTGCATCTCATTGCTTTTCTGCTCCCCTGAGCCATTCATTTCCCATCACCATGCATGGAACATGGATTTAGTATTGCATTCATCGCCTGCTAAATAAATATCAAGTATCTGTGAAGCACATGGTATTGTGGTAATAGATATGGAATCCTTAGCAAGCTAGTTAAGGGCTGGCAATATTTACAATGCAAGCAATGTTACAAAATAACCACATTTATTCAATATAAATTAAATTTTTGGTTTTCGTTCATATATCTCATTCATTTGCAAATATAGTGATACCTCGTCTTACAAACGCCTCATCATACAAACTTTTAGAGATACAAACCCGGAGTTTAAGGTTTTTTTGCCTCTTCTTACAAACTATTTTCACCTTACAAACCACCGCCGCTGGTGGGATGCCCTGCCTCCGGACTTCAGTTGCCAGCAAAGCACTTGTTTAAATGGGCACTTCGCTGGCAACAGAAGTTTGGAGGTGGGGTTTCCCAGCGAGTGGAGCCTCAGTGAAATCGCAGCATCACAAAAACACAGAGGTCCAGGGGTGGGGTTTTGAGGACTTTGGTGTTTTCGCGATGCTGCGATTTCACTGATGCTCCCTTCTCTGGGAAACCCCACCTCTGGACTTCCATTGCCAGCAAAGCGCCCATTTTTGTGATGCTGGGATTCCTCTGCTGGGATTCCCCTGCAGCATCGCAAAAACAAAGAAGTCTGGAGGTGGAGTTTCCCATGGAGGGGAGCCACAGGGGAATCCCAGCAGCGCAAAAACGGGCGCTTCGGCTGGCAAAAGGGGTGAATTTTGGACTTGCACGCATTAATCACTTTTCTATTGATTCCTATGGGAAACATTGTTTCATCTTACAAACTTTTCACCTTAAGAACCTCGTCCCGGAACCAATTAAGTTTGTAAGATGAGGTATCACTGCATAGCATTTTCTCCATCTATAAGGTCTGAGTAGAGATGACAGGTCGTGTTCCTCAAGCTGCATATCTTTGCAGTAAATGCACTTAACTGAACTTGTCATGAATTGTTTTTCTGTCCCCCCCTTTCTTTTCCCACTACTTGCTTTGGCCCCTCCTTTTATGCTACCGCCTCCCCAGTGAGCAGATAAAACCCAGCAATTATACAGAGTGTTAAGAGAGAGTATTAAACCATGAGAGATTTCTGCTGAGGATGTTGCTACTTGGCAAACTGAAATACAAAAGCAGTCTATGAAATTGTGCAAATTGCCTTATGGATGAAGGCATCCATTTACAATGCACTTGGAGCCCTTAGAAATTATCTGAAGAGAAATCAGTTTATTTTTTTCCCCTTTCTTGCTTTTTTTTAAAAAAAAGATTTAAAACCAAAATGAAAGGGTTTTAAAATTGCTTTTAAAAAAGAATTCACCCTTTATTACTAGAAGAGGCCAGCAGCGCTTCCTAAGTCAATTCCACTGTCAGATTATTTACTTATTTATTAGGGTGGTTTTAGTTTGGTTTTGCCAGAGTGCTTCATTCAGTTCTGCTTCACGTGCAATACTTGCAAAAGCATAACATAACTTGTTTATTTGGGCTTAAGATGCCATGTGAATTTATCCAAAAAGACAAACAATGGCTTATATGCCAAAGAGAATTTATAGAATGACTTTTGTAGGTCATGCTAAGCAAAGCACAAGTAAAAGCAAACACCATCGTGTCTTTTCACACCTTCCAACAAATCCTTTTCTGTACAGAGATAACCTGCAAGGCCATTGAGCAAAATGTTGTACACAACTTAAAGACATTTCCCTCGTCATGTGCTCATTTAAAACAGTAAAATGTACAAGAGACTTTATTTTCCAGGCAATTTTAAATTTCTTTTTACCAAAATCTGCATTCTGGGATTGTATATTTTTTGTCAGGCACCTCTATACATTCTTCTACTTGAGTAATATAAATAATTTTTGTATACTTCTTGATTTATCCTGCAATACTAAATAGGTAAGATATTCTACTTTTCCTATACATGAAGCAGAACAAGACATTATTGAGAGTGTATGTTATTATCAGTAGTTCATTTCTCTGGTATAGGTAAATAAAAGGTTAACCCGCTATTTTCTTTTAAAAAGAGAAGCCAGAAAGCTGAGAGGACAAAGGCAATGGAAAAATGGAAAATATAAATCAAAGAAAAGGAAATGGCCAATATATAAAAGCAAAAAGAAAGAGAGATACTGATAATCTTGAGAGGGGCACGGCCAACTCCGCGGTGCTACGGAGTTCCCCATGCTCTGTTGGAGATCCCCGATAGCCACACTGCCAGGAGACCTAGCTTGGCCAAAATCAGGTCAGAACCACTTGTAGGGGTGGGTGAAAAGAGACACATCTGTTGGTAAGCTGGGTGTGGCAAGCCCCAGGGACCCAGTTCTGTCCTCTTAGCCTGCAGCAAACAGAAGATGACATTAAGTTTTGTCCTAGCTGCGGCAGACACAAACAGCTGGATTAAAATAGAAAGTTTGGAGTCAACTGGGAAGAGGATTTTAAAGTGAAGTGCTGGAGAGGGTGAAGAAAGCTGGTGAGTGATTTTATCAAGAGAAAACATTAGAAAAATATTTTAACAGTTAAAAAGGGAAAAAGAGAGAGCCCGGAAATTAAGGAGCAGCTATAGAGCAAATCAAAACCACGGAATAAAAAGCCTTTTAAAAAATTGTAACTAATGCCTAAGGAATGAGCAGTTTTGCTTTAAAAGACCAGATGGAGATACAAGAAATAGAAAAGATAATAAGTTGAGGATAATATTTTGGTAAGGAGAATTTGATTCAAAAAGCAGGAAAGATAGCGTCAGAAGACTGAACCCAGAATGCCATCTGTTGGGCAGGAGAATCAGAAAAGCTGTGAAATATGTTTATGTTTAGCAGTTGGACGGCTTTTAAAATGGATAATATGTGATCTTGCGAAATGGAGGCAAGCGGCTCTTAAGGACTAGTGGTGTGCACGGAAAGACCTTTAGACTTGGTGGAAGCAGACTTTCTACTATAATTGAAATTTGTTGAACTTTTGGATTGGAGGATTGTGATCTCATAGATATGGAGGAAATTAATTATGCAGAACTAGTTGGATTTTTAAAAGATCTGCTTGTTGACTGGAAAACAAACTGGGCAATCGAAGTAAAGGAAGAGATTAAGAATGAACTACAAGTGGGACAAAAAGTAGAGAAAGAGACAGAGAAGGAGATGATTAATTAAAACACTAAGATAGCGGTTCTGTTAAGAGTCGATAGAATCCCAGTTAATTGTTCATAATCAAACAACAAACAAACAACTGCTTAACACCAACACATATTTTATTTGTTTATTTGTTTGTTTATTTGTTTATTTGTTTATTTGTTTATTTGTTTATTTGTTTATTTGTTTATTTACTTATTTACTTATTTACTTATTTACTTATTTACTTATTTACTTATTTACTTATTTACTTATTTACTTATTTACTTATTTACTTATTTACTTATTTACTTATTTACTTATTTACTTATTTACTTATTTACTTATTTACTTATTTACTTATTTACTTATTTACTTATTTACTTATTTACTTATTTACTTATTTACTTATTTACTTATTTACTTATTTACTTATTTACTTATTTACTTATTTACTTATTTACTTATTTACTTATTTACTTATTTACTTATTTACTTATTTACTTATTTACTTATTTATTTACTTACTTATTTACTTACTTATTTATTTACTTATTTATTTATTGGATTTGTATGCCGCCCCTCTCTGTAGACTCGGGGCAGCTATCAACAATGATAAAAAACAGCATGTAACAATCCAATAATAAAACAACTAAAAACCCTTATTATAAAACCAAACATACACACAAACATACCATGCATAACTTGTAATGGCCTAGGGCGAAGGAATATCTCAACTCCCCCATGCCTGGCAGCATAAGTGAGTCTTGAGTAGTTTACGAAAGACATGAAGGGTGGAGGAAGTTCTAATCTCTGGGGAGAGTTGGTTCCAGAGGGCCGGGGCTGCCACAGAGAAGGCTCTTCCCCTGGGCCCCGCCAAACGACATTGTTTAGTCGACGGGACCCGGAGAAGGCCAACTCTGTGGGACCTTATCGGTCACTGGGATTCGTGCGGTAGCAGGCGGTTCCGGAGGTAATCTGGTCCAATGCCATGTAGGGCTTTAATTAAAGGTCATGACCAACACTTTTCCTAGGATTGTTCAGATACTGTGTGAAGACTGGAAAAATTGCACCTTCTTTATGGAGGTACCAACTACACTTAGCCCAGGCCTTCCCCAAGGCACCTTGTCAGTTTTGGATCTGAGGCAAGCGTCCAATATAATAATGCTTCTCTCTTCTTCTTTTAAAATATGCTGTTAAAGGGGAAAACAATAAGATAAAAAGTAGCCTTAATATAAAATCAAATATTAATAATGTATAAAACCCCTATATTTATAGAGTGATGACACAGAATTTTTAAAGTTTATTTACTTAGCTCCAAAAGAATTTTATAGGCAGTTTTAAGCCAATAAGCCCAGTTTCACCACAGTGACCACTGAAACTTAACCATTCAGAATCTTTTTCAGCACTATCTGCTTGATAGGCTATCAAAGCGACCACTGAAATGGTTTTAAAAAATGAAGCTGGTTGCAAATGGCCTTTAGAAAATCTCCTCCCAATTAGTGGGAAAAGAACTTGAGCGAAATAATTTTCTTGATTTTTTCCAGGACACTAAGAAACCATTCTCTGCCCATTTCTGAAGAGCAAATGTCTCCATTAGCAATGACAGTAAGTACTGCTGAAGGAGAGAAAAAAATGAAAGGACTTCCCTTATAAGGTCTTTTCCTGGCACTTAAGGAAACTTGAGAAGCTTGAAAAAAATCTACAGCTGGCCATTGGGTAGATAACTGAATTGTGGAAGACAGGATGCTCTTATTCATCCATCTTTCGACCACCTCATCACTAGATAAAAATAAGAATAGCATATTTCTATTTCCTCTGAAATAATTTCTGAAGCAAATATTCTTTTTGCAATAAATTGAGAATTTCAAAGGAAAAATGGCATTTTCTGACTGACAATATTTTAAAAGGAAGAAGTTGTGAATAGAAACTTGGAATATGAACTCTGTATTCATGGGTAATGCATCTCTGAGTGTGAAACACTAAGGAGAAAAAATGACATTAAGACCACCTTACTCGCTTCCTTAAGAGTTTTGATGGTTATAAATAGAATACTGGGTAAGGCTATCTGATTCAGCAAGGCTTGCCTTATGTTCTTGGGTTGGAAGCAAGCAAACAGTTTCCGGTCACAATTCAAAGTGTTGGTTATGACCTATAAAGCCCTTCATGGCACCGGACCAGAATATCTCCGGGACCGCCTTCTGCCTCACGAATCCCAGCGACCAGTTCGGTCCCACAGAGTTGGCCTTCTACGGGTCCCGTCAACTAAACAATGTCATCTGGTGAGACCCAGGGGAAGAGCCTTCTCTGTGGTGGCTCCGACCCTCTGGAACCAACTCCCCCCTGAGATTAGGATTGCCCCCACCTTCCTTGCCTTTCGCAAACTCCTTAAAACCCACCTCTACCGTCAGGCATGGGGGAACTGAAACATCTCCCCCTTGCCCATGTTGTTTTGGTGTTAGATTGATTGTGTGCTTGTTTTTTTTAATATTCTGGGGTTGTTTTTTAATGAATTTTTTAGCTTAACATTGTAATTGGATTGGTGGGTATTGGATTTGTTATTATGTATTGTTTTTACTTTGTTGTGAGCCGCCCCGAGTTTGTGGAGAGGGGCGGCATATAAATCCAATAAATCTAATCTAATCTAATCAAACAAATGTCTCTAACATTTTAATGTCTCTAGTCTACAAAAAACAAGGTCAAAAAATCTGACAAAGACAATTCAGTTTGGACATTTTCTGGTTGATTTATTATTTTGATGGGAGGGTATCATCCACATCTAATATAGTTATTCAAAAGTCTAATTGTAAATTTCAGGAAAACATTGTCAATACTTGTGTCCAGCTTTTGTCTTTATTTCTTCCTTCCTTCCGTCTGGGCAAATGCCCTCCTCGCCACAGCCGAAAGGTGATGTTCTAAAGTCAGCTGTGGATTGAGGACAATGCCCAAGTTGCAGACCCTCTCTGAGGGGGTCAATATTTCCTCCTCCCCAGGGTAATGGATGGACAGATGTGATTGTCCTTGGGAGGCAAAACCCACAGCCACTCCGTCTTGTCAGGGTTGAGTTTGAGCCTGTTGACACCCATCCAGACCCTAACAACCTCCAGGCACTGGCACATCACTTCCACTGCTTTGCTGAGTGGACATGGGGTTGAGATGTACAACTGGGTGTCATCAACATACTGATGGAACCTCACCCCATGTCTTTGGATGATCTCACCCAACGGTTTCATGTAGATACACGGATGTCCATGTGACACCTCTATGTGAGCTTGCAGGCTACTTGGTTGTTTTGCAATGTGTGTTCTGAGTCTGGTTTCACTTTCTATGACTGGGATACATTTGTTAATGAGGGCTGGTTTCCAGATGTCTGGTAGGCGGGAGGTATCATCCCACTTGTTCATAGAAAATATGAACAAGCAGGATGATACCTCCCGCCTACCAGACATCTGGAAACCAGCCCTCATTAACAAATGTATCCGAGCCATAGAAACTGAAACCAGACTCAGAACACACATTGCAAAACAACCAAGTAGCCTGCAAGCTCCAACTACTCAGAATATCACCCCTAATCCACAATCATTAACTAATCAGCATACCTCAGTTAAATCAACGACCCCAGGTGTTACCCCACTGACTCACCAGGAAGTTTCTACACAGCAGGCCGCTCTCCCGCCCTTCGCCCGCCCACGCCGTTCATTCTCGCCGCTTCCCAGCTGAGTCCTGAAGCGAATTGGCTTCAGGACTCAGCTGGGAAGCGCGAGCGAGCGGCGCCAGCGAACAGCTTGTCCGCCGCCTGCCTGCCCTTCGCCCGCCGCTCGCCCGCCCTTCGCCCGCCCACGCCGTTCATTCTCGCCGCTTCCCAGCTGAGTCCTGAAGCGAATTGGCTTCAGGACTCAGCTGGGAAGCGCGAGCAAGCGGCGCCAGCGAACGGCTTGTCCGCCGCCTGCCTGCCCTTCGCCTGCCACTCTCCCGCCCTTCGCCCGCCCACGCCGTTCATTCTCGCCGCTTCCCAGCTGAGTCCTGAATCGAATTGGCTTCAGGACTCAGCTGGGAAGCGCGAGCGAGCGGCGCCAGTGAACGGCTTGTCCGCCGCCTGCCTGCCCGCGTGCCCGCCGCTCGCCCGCCCTTCGCCCGCCCACGCCGTTCATTCTCGCCGCTTCCCAGCTGAGTCCTGAAGCGAATTGGCTTCAGGACTCAGCTGGGAAGCACGAGTGAGCGGCGCCAGCAAACGGCTTGTCCACCGCCTGCCTGCCCGCGCGCCCGCTGCTCGCCCGCCCTTCGCCCGGCCACCCGCCGTTCGCTCGCTGCTCGCCCGGCCACCCGGGTTCGGGGGGGTGCTGGCAAGCCCCCCATGCCGGCGGCGATGTTTTAAAACAGCCGCGCAGCTTCCCAATGAGTCCCGAAGACAAACGCGGAAGTTCGCCTTTGACGTTTGTCTTCGGGACTCAGTTGGGAAGCCACGCGGCTTTTTTAAAACGTCGCCGCCGGCATGGGGGGCTTCCTAGCAGACCCCCAAACCCGGGTTGGGGGTCCGGGGGGTGCTGGCAAGCCCCCCATGCCGGCGGCGACGTTTTAAAACAGCCACGCGGCCCCCAATCTTCGGCTCCTCGCTAGCGCTGCGGAAGTAAAAACACCATCTGTGTGTGTGTGTGTGTCTGTGTGTGTATACTTCCCAGTATTCTTTATAAACATTAATGTCTTTGTTTTAAGGATAGCAGAGGTGTCTACATTAATGGTCAATTGTGTCAAAAAGATAGGTGCAATCTGGTAATCCAAGTACTGAGCCTTTTTTATATGATTGCATATATCTGAAAATTGGTGGGGCTTTGATCATCCATCATGCTTGACATTTTTATCTCAGGTTCAGTAGTTTTGGATGCCTCTGAAAGACAGCAAATGTGACAAATGTCAGTATGGTCCATCTGAATGACTCATGGGAATTCACAAGTTTTTGGCTTTGCTTGTTCCACCCAGTTTTCAAGCTAGTTCCATTTTATTTCGTACTGTAGAGTCTCCGAACAGGGCTCTTCAGCTACTTCAAAACATGCTATTCTCTCCATCCCAGCTACGTAAGAAGAGTAGCTTCCCAATTTCAGGCAGAGGTTTTGTCATTACTAATGACCTGATTCATTAATCTAGTGGTGCTGTAGATTGAATTGCAGAGGTGACCCACATTGACCCCATAAATATCTGTACTTATTTTTGATCTGTCTTTTTCCTTCCAATTCTGCTTCTATATATCTCTGTGAAAGGAATTCTCAATAAAGACTTGTAGTAGTATTGCTAATGTGATCCATTTTAGAATAGGTTACATAACTTGGTGACCTAGGAAGACATTTGCATTCTAAGTGCCAGGTTGTTTTAATTCTCCTTCCCTTTTAAGTGGCGAAAGGGTAAGAATATTGCATGAGTTTTCATCTGAAAGGTATGCCTAAGTAAAGAAGGCTGCTTAAATATGCTTTGATCCATCAGCCATCAGCAGCTTAACTCTGAAATAGAGGGACCTGAGAGGTGTGAAAAAGGAGGATTTTGTAACTGCTAGTATTTCCTGGAATAATTTAGCTCACTGGCAGCAGTTTTCAACAGGACTAAATAAAGTTAAGAAGAAAAAGGGGGAAAGAAAAGGGAAGAAGCAATATAAGCCCGTTAGAGAGGATCAGTTGTGAATTGAATAATTCATTCCAGACGGAAAGGACTATTAGACATGTCAGTCTTATCTTGATTTTATTTATAGACAGGAACTTTTGACAAGGAAATTGCCAGTAAACTGTTTTCATATTATTTTTTTTGCCCCACTGCCAGAAAAATAATCAGAGAGCAGATTTCCTTCAGCCCTTTCAAAGGGATAAGAATGTTTGATGGATTTCTGGGTTGAACATGACCTCTAGTGAACTTTTATTCAAGCTCAAGAGGAGCAGGTTCTTTGAAGGAAATAAACATCTGTCCATTACATGGGAAAACAACATGGTCAAGAACAAAACAATATATACCTCACCTGTTCCTTGCTTTCCATTGAAATTTGACAGGATTAAAGCTATAGAGATATCAGTGCAGTCTACGCCACCATGGCAGAGTAACATAGGAAGACCAAAATGGAACACTGAATATGGGAATTGTTTTGGGGAGAAAAATATGAAACTATGAAGCTATGTTTTAAAATGCAGCTGGTGAAGCTGCTGAAAACCCAATCCCCCCCAAATGTCAGTGAATAAGATTCCCAAGATTTGGGACTAGAGAAGAAGAAACCCTAAGGCCTGTGGTGAAGCCCTTGCTTCTTCCCAATTTTATCCACTGGGAAATATGAATGATTGAAAATATTTAAAAATTGCAGCATAACTTATGCAAAATTCAACATTTTTTGAAAACTAGCGCTATGATATCTGGAGCATACTTAAACTGTAATGGCCAGATGTTTAAATCTGTGAATGTGACATGCTTTTTGACATCAAGAGAGCATTCCAAAGCATTTTGAAAGCACAGTGCATTCTTCGTCTGGGGTGGAGGGGAAACAAAATAGAAGACAAAACATAGAATACAAATTACCGTATTTTTCAGAGTATAAGACGCACCCTTGTCCTCCCTAAAAGAGGCTGATAATTATGGTACATCTTATACTCTGATTGTAGCTTTTTTTTCAGCCCTAAGTAGCTGCTAACAACCTTCCCAGCTCTTACCTTGCAGACTCTTTCATTGTTTCTCTCTGCGAAAAATGTTTTCCAAGCCATAAGTCTTTTTAGGGTTTTTTCCATTGCTTTACTTGCTCCGAATGTTTCTTTCTAGGTGCTAATGATGTTCCCAGCTCTTACTGGCTTGCATGCTCTTTCATTGTTACTCTCTCTGAATAAAGTTTTTTTAAAGCCCTAGCCAAGGGATAAAATAATGTGCTGGCTAAAGACGCTAGCCAAAGGAATACCAGGTAAACAGATTATTTTCCCCATTTTGCTCCCCCAAAACTAAGGTGCATTTTATAATCCGGTGCGTATTATACTCCAAAAATACGGTATATTGCCTAGTAAGAAAGTAGTTATAAATAAAGTGATGGTTCATAAGGAATTTTGGAGGAGGTTTCAGGCTAAGCATTGCTATGGTAAACTCTAGTTAAAACTGCCCGGATAAGTGTGCAGTTGTTATACGTCTTGGGATGTTGAACTTCAGGTGGCAGCTTCTCACCGAAAGTGAAAGTTCTTCACTTCTTGAAATGACTTTGTCCACTAAATTGAATGTAGGGCAGGAAGCAGTACAGATATATAGAGAGATCTTCAAGTAACATGGTTTGTGTGAGCTCTGGCTTGCCTTCCATTCATGGGTTCTATCTAAGTCATATCTGATTAGGTTCCAACCCCTTTTTTTGTGTTTGTTCATCAATTTTGTTTTTTTAGAATTATCAGTTTCGGGCTTGATATTTTATTCTTTCCTGTTGATGATGATGATGATGATGATGATAATGATTGGTTCTGGCCTAATGAGTTTTCAATCCTCCTTATTGGCTGGCTTCACTGATTCTTATTTCACGTATTTCTATTCCTAGACAGTTGCCTGTAATTTAGCTGTGAAATCATTACAAGGAGCCTGGAGGCGTGCCTTAGGAGCCATTAATTGAATATTCTCAATAAGCAGCTTTGAAATGGATACCACTGTCCAGCATGTTCCAGAAAGACTTAAAGACCTGGCTCTGCCGCCAGGCCTGGGGCCACTGAGCAAATGAGACATCTCTTAGATCCAACCACAAAGGATATGAAAGTTTTTATAACAGGTTTTAAAATTTTCTTTTAAATTTTTTTTAAATTGTCCCTGTTGTAAGCCATCCAGAGTCCTTCAGGAGTTGGGCAGCATATAAATTAAAATAAATAAATAAATAAATTTAGGTCTCACAGAGTCGGCCTTCGCCAGGTCCTGCCAGCTAGACAATATTGCTTGGCAGGACTTAGGGGAAGGGCCTTCTCTCTGGGGGCTCCAGCCCTCTGGAATCAGCTCCCCGCAGAAATTTGTACTGCCCCCACCCTTCTCGCCTTCTAAAAGTCTGAAGACTCATTTATGCCATCAGGCTTGGGGCAACTAGATTTTAGCCCCATGGCCGATGAATGTAATGTAAGTTTGTTGTTTGAATGGGAATGAGTGAGTTTGAATGTTATTGGGGTTTTTAGATCAATTAGTTAAATGGATTAGATTTAGAATATTTGTATTGTTTCTTTGGAGAGGGGCGGCATACAAATCCAATAAATAAATAAGTGTTGAAGGTTATGCTCCTATCACCCGAGAGCAACATTACAGGGAATAGAGATTTGTATTCTTTTTAACAATAAGTAAAGCAAGATTGGGTAAATGGCAATGGTTACTCAATGCAGTAATACCACTACTTTGTAGCTGCGCTGGTTGTCATTGTGTTCCCAGGTACAGTTCAAGGTGCTGGTGGAAAGCCTTCATGGCTCAGAACCAGATTACATCAGGGACCATCTTTCTCCACTTGTTTCTACCAATCCAGTTCACTTAGGTAGGATGCAAATGCTTTGAATCCCACCAGTTCAGGGGCTCGGATTGCTAAAGACCCCGGTGATGCAGTAGTTAGAAGAGTTACCTTTTCTACCTGTAGAAATATTCTATCTGTTGAACAGGTGGAATATTTCTTCTCCAGAGGTCAGGATGGCCCCGATCTCTTTATTTTATGAAGCAGATTAGGCCAGATTTATTGTTATAAGAAAAACCAGGGAAAAAATCAGTATAAGTGACTTGCATTTGGCTTCTTTTTCCACTGAAGGAAGTAGCTAAAACTTTTGATATCATTAACAAAAAGGTCCCAGAGAGGAAGGAGAGAATACACTGAAACAGATGAGCCTGGGCAGTTCAGTTTAGCTGACAATAAGGCTGCAACTGTGCTCATTTATTTTTCAAATGTGAAATTTGAGTGCCTTAGTGCCTTCCATGTGAAATATGATATACTTGAGGCCATATGGATGAGAAATAGCAAAATGAAGCCTAGCCAAATCTTCTATACAAATCTATGTAGTGTAAGAACAAATAAACATGGATGCAATTCAAGTAAATGAAGACAAAACAAATGAACTTTTGAAAATTGGAACAAATGGAAGAAGGAAGCTTTTGATTTTTTTCCCAGTGCATGGGCCAAGGTTGAATTTGGTGCTGGAGAATGCTCTGCTATGAGCTCTGTATAAGGCCAAGGCCCAGATTCCTACAGACAACTCCAGACACTGGCTGTCTACTGAACCCAAGTTCTTCTAAACACTTCAGTTAGAAGCAGAGAGACTGTTTCAGTAGTCAAAGAGTACAGTGCAGGGAAATTATTTGAAAATGCTGTTGTTATTTTTTTTTAATAAATAGTTTTTCTTAAGTAATTTTAAAAATTGTCACATAAAGCATATAGAAAAAAGAAAAAAAGAAAAAGAAAAAATACATACATACATGCATACATACATACATGCAGGGGTGGCAGCAGACACGACGAGGTGGAATGCAGTTCCACCGGCGGAAATGAAGATGTGTGCACAGCTCCAGCTGATCGGCGGCTGTCACTTCCTGGATTACTGGTCTCGGCTCGGCTCTCCTTTATTTCCCTGGTGCTGCTGCTGTGTCTGCGCTTCTTGCTTTTTTCTCTTTCCTCCTTCCTGGCCTTGGATGAGCTTCCCTCTCTCCTGCCCGGCTCCCCTCCAGCCTCACGTGGCCACCTCCCGCCTGAGGTGCAAGCAGAAGGCGTGGGTGGAAGCGGCGCTGGCAGCATTTATGCTTCTGGCAGCACCCGTTCGCCTAGCTGCCCAGCCTGAGGTTGGGGGGTGCGACCCAGGAAGGAGAGCATGGGAAACGTGAAGCAAATTGTCACCCTAGTGAGCGACACTGGTGAGGTTGTAAGTCAAGGACTTAACAGTTCACTTGAACAATGATGATCATTCAAGCCACTCCCACCTGGTCACATGACCATTAAGCCACACCCGCAAAATAAGCCACACCCACAGTGTGGCAGTAAAAAATGTGGCTGCCCATTACTGCATACATACATACTGTACATACATACATACATACAACTACAAACGGAAACAAAAAACATAACCAACCTAGCAAGTTACATAACTTGACAAATCATTTGAATGTTATATTCTTACATCTCTATTATTCTTATTTTCACGTTTTAAGAAAGTTAATACGTTCTTTATTGTTAACTTTTATGCCAACACCAGTTGATTACATATCTCATCCTATAGCCATGTGCATAACAACTTATTTCGTTTTATTTTTATGATCCAACCAGTCATACCACTTCGTCCAAATCTTATAGAAGTCTTTTTCCTCTTTCTTTTATTTGTATAGTAAACCTGTTCATTTCAGCACATTCTAAAATCTTAGTTAGGATTGTTTCGTTAATAGGGACTGGTTTTTTTCCTGCAAAATTGAGTGTATATGATCCTGGCCACTGTCAGTGTGTATGATGAGATACTGGTTGCTTTTATTTATTTTTTTATCCATAATGCCTAAGAGGAACATTTCTGGTTTTAATTCTATTTTTTGTGTTGTAATTGTTATTTCTTAACACTCAAGTTTGGAAATAGCTCTGACCATTCAAGCTTGGAAATAACATATGAATAATAAGAAACACAGGCTTATCTTATGGGTTTTGTTTATAGACAAAGAAGAATAAATTGAAGTAGCTCTTTATGAGCTAAAAGAAATATATTCTGATTTGCATAAGAAGCATGAACTATATTGTGTTTATAGCGAAAGGAAATAATCATTTTTTTTTTCTAAAGCAAAGCTACCAGATTAGAAGTGGAACTACACTGACAAATGACTCAGCTGCGAGCCATCAAGAAAGAGACAGGAAAAGAATTGAGGGTCAGTCATGTTTCTGTAAATGCTGTGTCATTCACATAGGAGTGTTATAATGTTATAATCCAGGGTTAGGCAAAATTGGTTTTTCTATGACATGTGGACTTCAACTCCCAGAATTCCTGAGCTAGCATGATTGGCTCAGTAATTCTGGGAGTTTAAGTCCACAAGTCATAGAAGAGACAACTTTGTGTTTCCCAACCTTTTTTGAGCCGTGGCACATTATTCACATTTACAAAATCCTGGGGAACATTGAGCGGGGGGGGGGGAAGGGGGGGACTAAAAAAGTTTGGACCAAAAAACCCCTCTTTCTTCCTCCCTTTCACTCTATTTCTCTCTCTTCTTTCTTTCTCTCTCTCTCTCCATCCTTCTTTGTTTCTCCCTTCCTTTCTCTCTTTTTTGCTCTCTTTCCTTCCCCCTCCTTCCCCCCTCTTTCTCTCTCTCTCTCTTGCTTTCTCTCTCTCTCTCTCTCTCTTGCTGTTTTTCTCTCTTTCTCTCTCCCCCCTCTCTCTCCTTCTCTCTCTCCCTCTCTCCCTCTCTTGCTATCTCTTTCTCTCTCTTGCTATCTCTCTCTTTCTTTCTCTCTCTCTTTCTCATACACCACGCCGCAGCAGCGGCATTGGGCAGTAGTGTGGGGCGGCGGCAGGGTGGTCAGCTGTGAGGCGGAGCTCTGGAATAGAGGCATCAACAGCGGCGGCTGGATGTGTTGCTAGACGCTGTACATGATGGCGTTGCGCTGGGCATGAGGCTGGAGCCTCCGTCCCGGCCCAGCCAGCAGGCAAGTGCCAGCCACGCAATGCCAGCATGTACGGTGTACAGCAACACGTCCAGCCGCCACCGTCGGTGCCTCTGTCCTGGAGTTCTGGCTCACAGCTGACCACCGTGCCACCGCCCAGCAGCTACTGCCCGGTGCCACTGCTGCCGCTGCCCTCCCGCTGCCGCCGGGCCCCAAAGCTCACCTGCTGCCGCTGCCAGGGAAACTCCAGCCAGGCGGGGTGCTGCAGCTGCCGGAAAACTTGGAAGGTGCAAAGAAGGAAGCTCAGCTTCCGGTCTCACAACTTTTTGCTCTTCGCACTCTCAGCAAAAAATTGCGAGACCAGAAGCTGAGCTTCCTTCTTTGTGGCACACCTGACCATGTCTCGCAGCACACTAGTGTGCCGCGGCACACTGGTTGGGAAACACTGATCTAAAGCATGGGTCTCCAACATTGGCAACTTTAAGACATGTGGACTTCAACTCCAAGAATTCCTCAGCCAGCTTTGCTAGCTTTGCTGGCTGAGGAACTCTGGAAGTTGAAGTCCACAAGCCTTAAAGTTGCCAAGGTTGGAGACCCCTGCTCTAGACATTAGTTACAACAAACCAGAGAATAACTTGGCAACTCTGATCTTACAGAGGGATTGGGCCCTGTCAATGACACACATTCACAATGGATAAGCACTGTTAGATTCAATCCCAATAAAGAACCCTTGTATGATTTTTGTGGTTTCTTTTTCTATACAACATCAAGTAGTAAAGACTTCACATCCATGAAATATATCCTTCTACTTTTTAGCTATTTTTTTTAAACATACTATATTTACAAAGGTCAGAAGTGGAGTTTAATCGGAGATAGTACTTCAAGTGTATAAAGAAAAGTGTGATTCTGATTTTTCCAACCTTCAATTCATTCCTTAAGTTTGTTCTCTTTTTATTTAATATTTAAAAATTCATAGTAGATCTTATATTAATATGAATTTATAATCATGAAATATTAATTATGAAATGAATATGTATTTACCCTATTTTGCTTCTAATATGAACACATTTATTTTTCCAATATGAATACTTACAAGTGAATTTTTAAAACATTTTTTTTCTTTTGCAGAATGAAATTTACACCTTAAAAATGTACAAAAAATATGATATTCAAAAAAGTACAGGTAATGGCAAATAATTGTATTCTAGTTTGAAAATGCAGATTGCAATATGAATTGAACTGTTTTATTTCCTATCCTTACCAATATAATGATGCATGGGTTTCCAGCAGTAAGAGTGCCAATTCAGATTTATATCTCCGTTTTTATAATGAACAAGATTTCATATTGTATTATATTAAGCTACATTGGATGTGCACTCATTTGCAGAACTGAGTTTACTCCTTAAGCAAACTAAAGTTGCATTACCATTTTTGACTCAATAAGCTGCAATTAATTGAGATCACCCAAAATCGCTTAGTCTATGCATCACATCACACCAAGCCAAAACCAAACAAATCACATTATAATGTAGTGACACATATAAGTCCAACTAATAAATAAACCTGATTGCAATATATCGGGGGGTGGGGGGGGTGGAATGCTTTACAATATTTTTGTTGTTTCTCTTAAATCTTGTGTTCTGTTACGAATGTTAACAAATCATAACTCTACTCCTCAGTATGTTCCATGCTTCATTTAAAATGTGTCTGGTACTGAAATTTTCCAATATATTTGATTAATTGATTTATATACATAATATCAGTATATATTGATATTATACATTATAATATTTATAATATTATAAACCCGAACTCAGAACTATATATATATAGACATTTCGGTGAAATCACATTCACCATCATCAGGCTGAAGTTATAAGCTTCATGCTGCTGTAAATATGGAATGTTTGCAACTGCCATTTGTTCCTTATATATAGTGTTGGGGGTGGAGATTTGGTTTGAATGTAGCAAATAGATTGGGTGACTATGTTTTAATGATTTGATTGGTTGGTGGAATCACAATTACTTGAAGGATTGACATGGTGATGATTATGATATGTTCTTTTGTTTAAGGCTGGTTTCCAAATCTCTGGTAGGCGGGACGTGTCATTCCGTTTGTTCAATCCCCAATCAGGCTTTTGAGTGCATGGCAATAAAGCCAAGTGCTTGTTTCAGGGTTCAAAAAAAAAAAATAAGACAGGGTCTTATTTTAGGAGAAACACAGTAGCATTTCTATAATTTAAATTTCATGCTATATTTAAACTATTATTGTCAACTAAATAGGTATTATTGGGTCTTACTCCTTCTGGTATAAGAAACTATCTAAGTTGACAATCCAGCTATATTGAACTTTGATTTTCACCATCATGTTGCTTATACATTTAATAATAAGCAAATGAAAGTTGTCTTTTCAATTTAATAAGCTATCGACTAAAGGGGATGGAAGACTTAGATATTAAAGAACAAGAGTTCCTAACCATATGCCAGATCATAGAAGGCAGGTATATATGGTGGGGAGCAAAGCACAATTATATCTATTCAGGATAAGAAAAAAATTAAATCCACCTAGAAATGTGTTCAGGGTATCTCCAGCCTATGGGAATTACATGGTTATTGAGGAGAGAAATACAGTATATGTAAGTAATAGAAAATATAAAGTTACAGTGATCCCTCGAGTATCACGAGGGTTACGTTCCAAGACCCCTCGCGATACTCGATTTTTTGCGATATAGCGGTGCGGAAGTAAAAACACCATCTGCGCATGCGCGCCTTTTTTCCATGGCCGCGCATGCGCAGATGGTGGAGTTTGCGTGGGCGGCGGGGAAGACCCAGGGAAGGTTTCTTCGGCCGCCCAGCAGCTGATCTGCTCGGCAGCACCGCAGCAGCGAGGAGCCAAAGATCGGGGTTTCCCCGCCGCCCACACAAAGGGGAAACCCCGATCTTCGGCTCCTCGCTGCTGCCGCGCTGCCGAGCAGATCAGCTGCTGGGCGGCTGAAGAAACCTTCCCTGGGTCTTCCCCGCCGCCCACGCAAAGGGGAAACCCCGATCTTCGGCTCCTCGCTGCTGCCCGCCCGCCGCTCACCCGCCTGCCCGCCCGCCGCTCGAGAGCAAGAGGGGGAGAGATAGAGAAAGAGAGAGAAGGAAAGAAAGAGATGAGAGAGGGAGGAAGAGAGTGTGAGAGTGGAAGAAGCAAGATAGAGAAAGAGAGAGAGAAAGAAAGATGAGAAAGGAAGAGAGTGACGTCATCGGGTGGGAAAAATTGCGATATAGCATTTCGCGAAGATCGAGATCGCGAAAATCGAGGGATCACTGTAATTTGTGGGGGGGAAAAGAAATTAAAATATCCCATATGTTCCTTAGTATAAGAGTGTTATAAATTCATTGTACATCCTTTAGAGTAGTAGAACACAAGTTATGAAACTGTAAATGGAATTTAACTGAAAGCACTCATAAAGCCTCAGTTGTGGTTTTATTACTTTTGCTATTGTCTTGAAGTCCTCCGTTCCAAAATAGTGAAAATTTCAAGAAATTCATGCAGACTCTTCAATGAATCCACATCTTCTAAGAGATCAAGAAAACTAAAGAAAACTAAAGAATGTCCCTTTCCTGATTTGTGAATATTTTGTTTAATTTAAATATTGTTTCCTTGGAGAAATGTTGGCAGCACTTGAAATAAGAAATGTTAATTAATGAAGGAGGCACTTAATTTGTGCTTAATAGGGTAATCCTTTTCTGTGTTACATAAATGCTAATTGAATACCAAGAACATATTACTGTAGAATTAACTGCTATGAGATGGAGAGGCACATTTTTATGGCATTGTTTTTAATGGCTGTAGCAGTCGTTTTCTGTTGGACACAGCTAGAAGGATACTGTTCATACTATTGTGAAATAAAAAGCAAAGAAAATGAATTAGCTATTTCTAGGGCTGAAACATTTAACTAATTAAAGACCTTCCAAATGATTTTTTAAAAGTTTCTGATTAATGGGGTGCTTTATAAAAAAAAAATCCCCTTCTCTTTCCATATATTCTCCCTTTACCTTGTTTTTGGGCGAAAGAATTAGGAAAACTGCAAATTTCAAGGCTCTTCCTCCCCCTCCCCCACAATTTGCTAATATTCTTTTGTTATATATGGATAATATTGTTTTTGTATATGTAAGCAAAGGCTTTAATAGCTAAACATGAGCAACGGATGGAATGTTGAGCAAATCATGAATGGGATTGAAGATCAAAGGCACTGTCATATTCTTCTCCTTGAAACTTTGGTTCTAGCAAGAGAGAATTGTTTCATTGTACACAATCTCCCATAGTGACTGATATCATGTTCCATATGAAGTGGCTATTTATCCCTGTGTCCTTAGAAAATGGCAGCACCTAGTCAGATCTGACTGAATTTGGAAAAGCTAAGCAGGGATAGGCCTGTTTACCGTATTTTTTGGAGATCAGATGCACCCTTTCCCTCCCTAAAAAGAGGCTGAGTCTTATACTCTGAATGTAGCTTTTCCCCCCCCAGTCCTAACTAGCTGCTAATGATCTTCCCAGCTCTTACCTTGCAGGCTCCTTCATTATTTCTCTCTGTGAAGAATGTTTTCCATGCCCTAAGTCTTTGCATTACTCTAACTTGCTCTGAATAAGTTTCTTTCCAGCTCTAACTAGATGCTAACAATGTTCCCAGCTCTTACCCCCTTGCTCTTTCATTGTTACTCTCTGCAAGGCATGTTTTCCAAACCCTGTCTTTGCAGGGTTTTTTCATTGTTTTACTTGCTCCAAATGTTTCTTTCCAGCCCTAACCAGGTGCTAACAATGTTCCCAGCTCTTACTGGTTTGCAAGCTCTTTCATTGTTACTTTCTGTGAAGAAGAATGTTTTCCAAGCCCTAAGTCTTTGCAGGGTTTTTTCCAATGCTCTACTTGCTCTGACTGTTGCTTTCCAGGTGCTAATTATGTTCCCAGCTCTTACTGGCTTGCAAGCTCTTTCATTGTTACTCTCTCTGAATAAGGTTTTTTTTTTAAGCCTTCACCAGGGGATAAAATAATGTGCTGAAGCTGACCAAACTAAGGACACTAGCCAGATGAATACCTGATAAGCAGATTCTTTTCTCTATTTTCTTCCCCAAAAACTAAGCTGAGTCTTATACTCTGGTATGTCTTATATTCCAAAAATATTAGAAGGAAGACCAGCACAAATTCCCAGGGCTATGAACAAAACTGGAAAGTCTTGTTGACTTCTGAGAACAATGTTCAATTAAAGATGGTTCCATGAGAACAGAGTCAATGGCAAACAATAGCAATGTAGTGCTATTACCATGTTGTTATGTTATGTTATGTTACCTTACGTTACATTATCTTACATTACCTTACGTTACCTTACGTTACCTTACGTTATGTTATCTTACGTTACCTTACGTTACCTTACATTATGTTATGCTGTTATGTTATATTGTTCGTTTTGTGTTGTGTCGTGTCATGTTATTATGTGTGTGTGTGTTTAAAACTAGTACAAATTACTTATTTGACTCAGGCTTAGTATTTATTAAGTTAATAAAGTTGAATTTCCTTAATTTACAATAATTTCTACATTTACAAAGCAATAATAAACTATTATACCATTAAAACAATACATTCATTTAATAATGAATGTGCTGTCCCAAATCAAAGGCACATTTGAACAGGATGATATTTAATGGTGTGCAAAATGCAAGGAAAATTGTGATCAAGATACTTCTGGGAATTTATGTTCCAAGAGTAGGAGCTACTATGAACAAGGCCTGTCTCCTGGCCCACATCTCATCTGCCTTTTGTTTGAGATGGGACCTTCAGCAGGTCCTTGGTAATTATTTGGACCAGGTAGTCAGAGAGATTTGGCAAGATGGTTCCTAAAATATGCTGGTTATTTGTTTTTATTGGGCCCATAAATCTACTGGGAGCCAATGCGGTGACTGCAAAATCTGAATGATTCTGCTATAAGTGGCTGAACTTCTAGCCAACTCATTCTGGACCATTTGTGGCTTTCAGCTCATCTTCAAAGTAGCTCTGTCATTCTAGGAGTATGAATTATGAATGACCCTTCATAAATTTCTTTTATATACATATTTTATTCAGCGAATTGGATCAAAAAGTTTGCTACCAAATACCAAGGATGACTGCATTCTGGATCTCATTCTTGATTCAAGACATGAGAATTGAACAAGATATTCCTCCAGCCCTAGTTACCGCAATTAACAGACTTAGCCCCAGTCTTTCACCGAACTGCTCCTTTATTGAACTATTGAACTACTAGAAAGTATCAACTTCATGCTCAAAACAATTAGCACATAAAATTGATTTCCACAGAGAGATCATTCTAAGTGAAGAGATTTTGCAGATTAAAAAAAGAAAGAATATATGGAAACTACTTATGACATACAAGTCTGGATTTTCATTACATAAGGTTTTTGGAAAGGAGGAAGATCGTCCTGATTTCATGCCGAAGGCAAACATAAATAAAACGGAGGAGAGAAGGAAGTAGGGGCAGGGGGAGAAAATACTCTCTGAAGGTGGTTTATCTCATAAGTCCTTCTTGCTGGTTTTCATATACCACCCCGGAACATGTCCTGATGCTAAGAATAGATCATCAGGTGAGATAGATGAAACTTTGACTCTCTCAGGCACTGTCTAAGATGCCAACTTTAGGTAATAAAGAGGATTGTGTATTTTTACTTCTTCCCAATATGGAATCTACCAACTTTATTAGCCTAAGATTTATTGCCACTTGTTCAATTACATTGCAGCACAACCCGGGAAATAAAATGCTCATATTACTCAGCACCAGAACTTGTTTTTTTAAGAAATAATTACTGTGTTTCCAAACATGGAGTTATTCTTCACTAGGGGAAATTTAGGACTTGAAGGATACCTTTTCTGGAGTGATTTAGACTATGTAATAAAATAATTACACAATTAGTGCTAAATTATCTATATAGTCAAGTCTCATACCTCTTTTTTTAATCCCACTCTCTCTTTTTCTCCCTATGGACTCTTATTTGTCGTTGGTATGATATTTCATTGCTCCTGCCGAAATGCTATATGCCTTCTCAGTAATCATCACTGGTTCTAAGGGACTGACTTTCTCAACTATATTTCTCCAGCTAATGTTTCACATCAACAATTTTCTTGCTTTGTCAGGTTGTTCTCTGGCTCCCCTTTACTACTCTGTCTTCAGGAGTATCATTCCCTTATGCCCTTAATAAGTGAACTGGCACTTGGTATAATTCCCACCATGGCTGCACCTTCTTACCACTAAGTTGCTTTCTTATGACGGTATTGATGTAACATACCAAACTAGAAGCTTAATGACATGTTGATCATGCTGACTTTAGTTTCTGTAAATTTGGGAAAAGGTTTGTATTGTGTCCTTCTGGGGAACAGGTTAATTTTGTAATTACAGTAGTCTACTCTATTCAACAGAAACAACGATGTTACTTTGCATCAGGGATATCCCCTGGGTGCAGGAAATGTTAAAGATGTCAAGAGGCACAAAGGCCTACAGAAATATGCAGGACATTCATGGCACAACTACAAGCTGCTATCTATCAGTTGGCACATCCCTCGCATCATGATGTCTCTGCTTTGTATTTCCAAACTTTGGCTTATCCAGCCTCCCAGAGTATGGAAGTATATGCAGTGTACATGTTTAAAAAAGCAAAAAGAGGCAAAGCAAAGCAAAGCAGATTGCACAACCATGGGCCAATTGTATGATCATAATACAGAGGAGTGCACCATTGTGAAAATTCCCATCCATTAAAAAGTAACCCAATAAACTAATGTACTATATATTTATTCTTTCCTCATGTAGATTTTTTTTTTTTTTTTGCATTTGGGAAGTACTGAATTCCATGCCTGCATTAAAAGGAACACAGCCACAAAAATGGAATTTGTCATTCAATCTTTATAAATGCTTCTAATGGCTGCTCATCTTCACTTTCTATACTGTATTCTGATAAAAATACCTGGTTGGAAGGTGGTATTAAATTTTCTTTTAAACTACTTAAACAAACCTGACTCCCCCTGGACTTTTCAAGAAAAAGTATGAAATTTTCAACGCCTTGCACAATACATGAACACCATTCACCACATAGCAGGCCTTGGCCCACTTGTTTATTTCCTAAATTTGTGCTAAAGTGTCATAACGCTGTGGTGTGTTTTGTTCTGGTTTTGCTCTACCCTACTTATTGACTTGTTTGGCAGCTGAATATAATCATTTTATTTATTTCCCTCTTGCATTTTGGCACCATTTGTGCATGGGTTCTTTTGTACAAAAACAAAAATTTATGGAGGCAAATGATTGAGTAAGTTGGAATAATGTTAAAAACAAATAATATTGAAATGGCAATGCTTATGAAATAATATGTGCTTTGGTGTCAAAATAAACATTAAGCTTTTCTAGTAATTTTGCCACTTTTTTGCAGTTACAGCAATAGTTTCAGTCTTTCTAAAAATGTTGGATAATAGAAATAGTTCTTTTAAAATATTGTAAAATCCAAGTACTCAATATTTCTATTTCCTGTAGCTTTCTTTAACATGTTATTAGAAAGAGTGGTGGTACATATTCCATCATATCAGGGGTGAAATTTGATTCCCCCCCCCCCATACCGGTTCTATGGGTGTGGCTTGGTGGATATGGAAGGGAAAGTTGCTACATAATCTCCATTCCCCTCTGGAACCAGCCAGAGATGGCATTTGCCAGTTCAAAATTTCTGCTACTGATTCTCCAGAACCTGCTGAATTTCAACCCTGCATCATATTCTGTAAAAATGGGCTTGGAATACGAAGGCATTTAGCTTCTAATATCTAAAGATAATCCAGGTGCATTGCCCTTAGCTTTGAAGATGAAAAAGCTCTGTTGCTGGTAAATTAAACTGAGAACAGGAGTCCACTTTGATATATCCATGCTGTCTGTACTGCTCTAACTGGTTCTCAAAAGGGCAAGAGTAGTGTTCATTGGTACTGCCTGATTACTGGAATAGAATTGATTTTTTTTTTAAATGTTTTGTAGCTTGCAGAGTAATATGCATGATTCTGGAAGTCTTAATGAGGCAATCAATTTGCCAGACAATTGCCAAGTTTGGAAAATTCAACTATGTTGTAAGAGCAGATGTGTCTCTTACAAACTTTGGTCCTTTAAAAAAAAAATGACAAATCAGGATGTTGTATATGGCAGGACGTGGGAGTTCTGCCCAGTTTATCCAGTCCCTGTTTGCCTGGCCTAGTGGGAAGAGGTTTTAGCAAAGAGCTTGGCTCCTGTTCTCTGTTGAAGCAGATTTATTCAAGGACAGTAGGATTTGTAGGGGGAAAGTTCACAAATGAACAAGATGGTAGACAGAGTTTCATCCCTTAATATTTACATTTTGCAATTGTGTTCCCCAGTTAAAACTGTCTGAGTAGAATATTAAGAGAAGGCTAAATAGGGACAGAATATCATGTATAAAATATCCAAAAGGATGCCATGCAAAAGAAGGAGAAATCTTACTGAATATTATTATTATTTTCTCTGGTGGACCCGTCTGCCAGGGCAACCTGGTCTGCCCAATTATGGGACACAGCATACTGTTTCCGTTTTCTCCTTTCTATTGTCTATTCTACTGTCTATTGTTCCAGGAATGGAAGTTATGGAAAGACAAATTTCAACTGAGTATTTGGAGGTAGAGGGAGGAGTAATAATTTGACACTGGAACCAACTATTTACAAATATGAAAGTTCTTCTTTATTGAAAGTGTTTAGATTATTTATTGGGAATGCTATGCAGTGATCTCTCTGCCTACAAACACCTCTACTTAATGA